>NW_026851755.1:0-125888 GCF_026571515.1 Ruditapes philippinarum | reverse complement strand
AATCACGTCACTTGTTTTAATTTTTCATTTTCACCTATCTACTTAAATTCAGTAATGCAAACATGAAAGAAATGAATAATGTCCGTTGTGCATAACGCAAATTTATCAAGAGTGCAAATAAATAAAGTTGGCGAAATTATTATCAAAATTATATGTACAGGTAAATCTTATCTCATCTTTTATTGATTTCCTTTTAGGATCATGTTAAGGTGAAGATCCAAGGTCCTTGCTAATCTGATATTCTCCAAGGCCGAAGGTTTTGACATACACCGAAATCTTTATACAAAAATTGAAGGTGTGAGCAACAAAGACGTTCATGCGTAGGTTAAGCCGTGAATGGTACGTTTAGTTCTTCGAAATTTATAACAACAGAAATAAACTTATCAGGAAACAAACGAAAATCGTCCGAGTGTAAACGAAGAAAGTATTTCCTTCCACTTAAAGCCAAAATCTTATGTTCAATATGTTATGTTTATAGTCTTTATGGCGTGTCGAGGGATATAGTTAAGGCATGCAGTTACACATGGTCAGTCCGTGAATGCTAGTATTTATCTTAAAGTAAACTGTTTTCCCCATTTCTTCTTTGTTACATTGTTTAAAAATATTAACATACATTTTCAAAGATTAATAATAATGTTATTAATTAGAGATTATATAACTCAATCAGTGACTGATCCTTCCAAGGCTTAAGAGTCGTTTGACAAGACAATTTTACGGTACTGTGTATAAGAGATTGATATGTAGATATAAAAAGGCAATGATGCAGTGGAAAGTATATTAAATTTATTTTTCTGCTTAACGCAATTTATAAAGGAAAACTTGACGTGACATTAATCTAACATCATCCTATACAGTTGTTGTGACGTCAGTATCTGCAAAGGGTATGGTGAAAAGGCATAACAGAAAATAAATGTAGTTAGCAGCTTTCTATTGTTTTTAAATGCACAACAAAATGTATATGATTTTTTGAGAAGTGATATTAAACAATTATTGCATGTTTTGCATCTTGTTTAAATTTTATTTGGGTATAAACGAACGAAACGATCAAACCTCGTATATATAAACTAAATCCCAGAAATATTTTTTTCAATACATATACCTTAAAATAATTCATTATGATGATGTTTAATTCTGGTTGGGTCTATAAAAAGGTACAAATGAACAATATTTCATTGAGTTATTTTAATAAATTGAGAAACCTATAGATAACTTAGCTGATAAAAACCATAAAGGTCACCAAACAATGTGAGAAAGAATGTTATGATAATATAAGTTATTAAGTTATCTTTATTCCTCAGACAGTTGCTATAAAGTATTTAAGATTGAATGAGTACACACTTTTCCCACATTTCTCTCCTGTCCATCCTGGTATGCAGCCGCTTGTACAGCGCCCATCAATATTGTTACATTCCTGTTTATCACATTGTTGGCTACATTTGTACCCACAACTGTATCCATACCTTCCACTGGAGCATGCTAAGAAAAATTATAAATAATAACCATTATAAACCCTTTAAAACATAACCAATGATTTTTCAGCATTTATACATGATTTTTCGATAGAAATCAATTTCTGATCGAATCTTATTTATTCAGCCTCGTTTCCAACATATCCATATCAGATAGATAATGTCCTCTATGTTGCCTTATTTTTATATACAGGGTAAAAAAATCTTATCAATTCCTTAATGTCTTTTAAATTAAAAAATACTTTCAAAATGATGAAGATATAAATAATGCTCGAATTTGATATGTGTAAGTATTAAAATTGCTACACTGTCTCTTTATAAAGTTTATAAATATAAAATCAAAATAATTCGACATATGCGGATTTTCCTAAATTCATAATTTCACCATTTTTCATGTTTTAAAGTTGGATTCTGCTAAGGCCGGTGCAAGGGCGAATATACGGTAACATGCACTTAAACAAAGTCTGCAATAATTTCAATTTTATCAATTTGGACTTTCTTCAGGGATTACGTTTTTCTCTATTTGTTTTTCACACCAAGTAGGTATGCTATGTTTTAATCACTTCACACTATAGGAGGCCACACAATGAATATACATTGTCATTAAAAACTGGCTGTTATTTAAGGAAAAAAAACAATTTTACTATACCTGTAATAGAGAATGCAGCTTCACATAGTTTGTACATTTTTTATTCTAATAAGACCAGTTCAGTAAGAATTTCATAGATTTTAAATAAATTTCTGCGATAAAAAATATTTTACTCAAAGATGACTTTAGAATATATTTTAAGAAATAATTGTTCTTCTTGCATACGAAAGTCCTTTCTGAATACGTATGCGAAAAGTTGTGCTTTACGCTATTAAGTCATACCAGGAAAAAAGTATTGCAATACTAATCATTTTTCAAGGAGGCACTTTGTTGGCATTGATATTTTTGCTTGACATGAACGGGTTTGATAATTGTTAGATGCAGGCGATGTATCCTCATTGCATTTATTGCCAGTGGACTTCCAGAAAGACGATGATGACGATAGGATCGATCCTCTGTTCGTGAAATTTTCTCAATAATCAGCTGATTGTTGACCAATATCTCTTACAAAAGTTCTCACGGACATATCCGCGTTATGAATGCCAATCAGGTATAATCATTCTGTTGTGTTGTTATTTATGGAATTTCTATGCTTGATAATAAGCTATGGAAGTGAACGTATATTTATGTATACTAAAATTAAATTTACTACATTATGTTGAAATTGGATGCACGACGAATGGATGAACTGACGAGCACTTGGTATACGTCTTGTAAGTGATGCAGGAATTGATGAACAATGCACTGCACACACAATGAGTTATACATGTCAAATAATAAGAGGTAAATGCACAACACAGTCGGGCCGGAGGGTGATAATCGAATATCTATTCAATAATTGAATAATTATTTATTCAGGACCAATAATCACCTTCCAGATAAATAAAATAGTAGCACAATTTTCAATTACTTTGATTTTCTTTCGTTAAAATCCTGTCTCTGTACTGTTCAGTTACTCAGAAAGAGTTACTTCCCTAATGTTTATTCAAAATTTACTAGAATCAAGAAGCTTGCTAGTTTTATTTTCACGAAAAAACATTGTTGAAGTCTTTGTCTGTAAATTTCAATAAACTGTTTGTACAAATTGTCCTAAGGTTGTAAACATGAAGATAAGCAATCCGCGGTATAAACCTACTTTCACTTCAGAGCTAGCTGTTTTGATGATGACAAATGTGAAGTCATTGTTACTGTTTTTGCATGTGCTCGCGTTCATCGGGTCGATTATGATATTACCCGCTCACTCACAATTGGTCACGTGACATAATCAGCCGCAATCATAGAAAAAACTTGTTACTATAAAAAGTTATAGTTATTACGTTACATTAATAGATATATCTTAAGTAATTATTTACTAGGTACTTTAATGACAAATAAAAAGTCGTGTGTTGCGACACAATTTGCCGAGTGCTTTACGGAAAATTTTCTGTTATTTTCTAATGGCGTGTTGCATTAAATTAGTAGAAATAGTTCAATTATAATTCAACCTACAGCTTTTGTTTTCACAGGACCACTTTATTAAATGAAACCAACTTAAATAACGAACTAAGAGATAAATCTCATAAAAAGTCTAAACGAAATATTACCTTGGTCACACAAAGGTCCTTTCCATCCATCCATGCATCCATGTTTGCAGTTTCCATCAACCTTGTTACAGTATGCTTTCCCGCCGTGACAATAGTCACTGCATTTCGTAGAACAGTTCTGACCATAATAACCTTCATCGCAAGCTGTATCATAAATATGATTTTATTTGTTATATGATTTAAAAGCACATTTAGTGTAAAATATAATAAATATGAAAGTTATCGATACAGACCAAGATTTCAATAGAAAAACAATAAAGTGATTTACAATTTCTTCAAATGTTTTGTCTAATATGTTTATCACATTATTAGCCTGTCTGTTCAGCAGCACGACCAGAATCATTATAAACATTTTCCATTAATATATCGGTTAATCACTTATATTGCCTTACAATAATTTGAATGTATCTAATCAAAATAACAATAACTATAATCTTTGTGACGAATATTGATTAATAATAAAATACTACATAAAATATTTATTAAATTACAGGTACGTATTGTTATTTGTATGGTATTAGAGATTACGAAAGAGTTCTAGAATAAAATATTTTGGTTTGGTGTGACCCTTTACATTTGAAATTTTCAAACATTTGTAATTTTATTTTTCTGCAGACTTACAATATTACGAATACGTTAAAAATCACTATCACACAATTGTTAGAAGCAAATGGCTATCACATACGAGAAATTTGATTTAAAACAGATAGAACAGCCAATGTTAAGTTAACGAAAATACAAAATTAACTATTTACAGAATACCCAATAATCTTTGTAACTACATATACTGCAGACCTATAAAATTACACAATTCCTTGTTGTACACACATATTCGAATGGAATCCGTTGGACTAAAATACCAATGACTGCTGCACAGAGTGAGTTCATTTACTTAAGGATACAACAAATAAGTAACTACTAATTGAATGAATAATTGTAATTTATTTTTAAAATGACTGTTCTTAACAATAAATCTTTATATTTTTACCAAATGTTTATGAACTATTGAATTACAAATTATTTTACTAAGAATGCTAAGCAAAGGTGGGTCAGCAGAACCGCCTACATGCAAAAATTATAATCTACAAAATCATCAATCGTCAATAAATGGAGGTGGAGGGGAGGTGGTGGTACAGCTTAATTCTAAGTAAATTTTAATTTAGCTTCAATGCTTAATCTGCATCAACTTCTCGCAGAAAGTTGGCGACAACAATCAACAATTTATCATGCCGCTGTGATACGGTTAGAACAAAGAAATCATGCACTGATCACGCGCTGGTGTCAAAGGATTACACAACGTGAGAGTTACTAACTAAATAGGGTTGCCGACCACTAAATATCCTCCTTCCACCTACGGTTGAATACACCTAAAAGATTAACAAGTCCAACTTCTCAATCCAAACCAATTTATATTTGATGAAAGTAACATTTTTCATAATTTTATAATTTTGACAAACTAAATTTTAACTTCATAGGGCTGGTATGTGTTTTAAATTGAAGATGACCTCAATTTGGATTTAATAAAGTAATAACTTTTCAACCAATCTTGATATAATTTAAAGATATAGTTACACTTTCTTTTATTAATTTATCTTACCTGGATAACAGTTTTAGCTAGATTATTTATAATTTCTAGAAAATGCTCGATTAATATTTGCTATATGTGTTTTACATTCATATGCATTTAAAGATCCAGTAACACATTTTTATGTTTTAAATCATAAATATGATGCTCAAATTAAGATTTATCAATATTATTGTAGGTTCCAGTGACATAATACGGATACTCAACTGCGCCAAAATTAAAAATAGATTTTAGTGTATGGTGTATTGTTACAGATAGAAATATGTTAATTGACAAAAAGTTGTTGTCATACCCAAAAAGATAATTGAATCTATCAATGGGTTAGATAGAGGATAGGGAAATCCCAACCCGAGGGTGATTGGTTCCATCGGGAACGAGCCCGATGGAACCGATTGCCCGAGGGTTGGGATTTCCCTATCCTCTATCAAACCCAATGAATGATTATTTTTCTCACTCACCTAGACACACAAGAAGTGAAACTACTTGAGTCTGAGCACGTCCGCAAAAATTCTACTGACCAAGTTTATGTGTGAAAAATGCAATCAAAATAAATTAATATGAGATCCCTCATCAAAAAGCAAGGTTATCATGATAAAACACATCAATAATAAAGTCGGTAAGTGTCTAATATAAGTGTTTGAAAGGAATTAAGCCCATACTTTTATGGTTGACAGAAAGCGTTTACCGTTTGCAAAGATTTTTCTACTTTTTCGGTTATTTTGGCCGAATATTCAATTAAAGTATATCAAAATGAGATCCGTCATCAAGAAGCATCGTTATCACAACAGAAAACATGTTTTTCAGGCAAAGTGTGATAATATCCGATTTTAACATTTTAAAGTGTGCTATTTATAGTAACATATCGATATTGAAAAGGGCGGACCCAGGTAGAATAGGACTCATTGCAGTGTGAAAGTTAATCAATATCAATATATTTTGATTCCGTGGCGTTTAATAGATTAGCTTACATATTTTTAATACATTTTGACCTTTTGACGTTTCATTTTTGTTAAACTAGGAGTGAATCGCGTATGTGTAGGAATACGTTTTTAGAAGTGCTGCACGTTGAGTGTGAGATAAGCCCATGTGAGATAAGATTTTCCAACACCGCTATTTTTAGTAACATTTACGGATTTTTCTATCTGGTTAATGAGAAAACGCTTTCCGTAACAGATAGTCATATGGGACTATAACTTTTTTTAGCTCACCTGTCACAAAGTGACAGGGTGAGCTTTTGTGATCGCTTTTCGTCCGGCGTCCGTCCGTCGTCCGTCCGTCGTCCGTAAACTTTTACTTTAAATGACATCTCCTCATAAACCACTAGGCCAATTTCATCCAAACTTCACAGGAATGTTCCTTTGGTGGTCACCTTTAAAAATTGTTCAAAGAATTTAATTCCATGCAGAACTCTGGTTGCCATGGCAACCGAAAGAAAAAACTTTAAATATCTTCTTTTAAAAAACCATAAGAGCTAGAGCTTAGATATTTGGCATGAAACATCTTCTAGTGAGTGTCTACCAAGTTTGTTCAAATAAAAGCCCTGGGGTCAAAATTGGCCCCGCCCCGGGGGGTCATTGATTTTCCCTATATGCATATAGTAAAAACTTAAAAAATCTTCTTTTAAAAAACCCTAAGTGCTAGAGCTTAGATATTTGGCATCAAACATGTTCTAATATGTGTCTACCAAGTTTGTTCAAATAAAAGCCCTGGGGTCAAAATTGGCCCCGCCCCAGGGAGTGATTGATTTTCCCTATATGCATATAGTAAAAACTTAAAAATCTTCTTTTAAAGAACTCAAAGAGCTAGAGCTAAGATATTTAGCATCAAACATGTTCTAATATGTGTCTACCAAGTTTGTTCAAATAAAAGCCCTGGGGTCAAAATTGGCCCGCCCCGGGGGTCATTGATTTTCCTTATATGTGTATAGCAAAAACTTAAAAATTCTTCTTTGAAAAAACCCAAATAGCTAGAGTTTAGATATTAAGCATAAAACATCTTCTATTGAGTGTCTACAAAGTTTGTTTAAATAAAAGACCTAGGGTCAAAATTGGCCCCGCCCCGGGGTCATTGATTTTCCTTATATGTGTAAAGCAAAAACTTAAAATCTTCTTTGAAAAAACCCAAATAGCTAGAGTTTAGATATTAAGCATGAAACATCTTCTAGTAAGTGTCTACAAAGTTTGTTCAAATAAAAGTCCTGGGGTCAAAACTGGCCCCGCCCCAGGGGTGTCATTGTTTTTAACTATATGTGTATAGTAAAAACTTAAAAAAATCTTCTTTTAAAAAGCCCAATGAGCTAGAGCTTAGATGTTTAGCATGAAACATCTTCTTATAGGTGTCTACCAAGTTTGTTCAAATAAAAGCCCTGGGGTCAAAATTGGTCCAGCCCTAGGGGGTCATTGATTTTCCCTATATGCATATAGTAAAAACTTTAAAAAAATCTTCTTTTAAAGAACTCGAAGAGCTAGAGCTAAGATATTTAGCGTCAAACATGTTCTAATAGGTTTCTACCAAGTTTGTTCAAATAAAAGCCCTGGGGTCAAAATTGGCCCCGCTCCGGGGGTCATTGATTTTCCTTATATGTGTATAGCATAAACTTAAAAAGTCTTCTTTGAAAAAACCCAAATAGCTAGAGTTTAGATATTAAGCATGAAACATCTTCTAGTGAGTGTCTACAAAGTTTGTTCAAATAAAAGCTCTGGGGTCAAAATTGGCCCTGCCCCGGGGGTCATTGATTTTCCTTATATGTGTATAGCAAAAACTTAAAATCTTCTTTGAAAAACCCAAATAGCTAGAGTTTAGATATTAAGCATGAAACATCTTCTAGTAAGTGTCTACAAAGTTTGTTCAAATAAAAGCCCTGGGGTCAAAACTGGCCCCGCCCCAGGGGTGTCATTGTTTTTAACTATATGTGTATAGTAAAATCTTAAAAAAATCTTCTTTTAAAAAGCCTATTGAGCTAGAGCTTAGATGTTTAGCATGAAACATCTTCTTATGGGTGTGTGTGTGGGGGGGGGGGGCTTAAACAGGTGAGCGACCTCAGGGCCATCATGGCCCTCTTGTTTAAAAACATAGCATTTATTATTTAGAAGATCAGGTTCCATACCAAACACATGCTCACAATTTAAAAACAAATCAGCGGACAGAGGTGCACAATAAGAACCTATCGGAATGCCTATTACCCGTTTGAAAAAAAATCATTCGCTAAGTTATAATATTCAAAATGCGAACGCTCGTTAACGCTCTTTCACAAGTCTACATTATTATGTCTCCCAAAATTTTTAGGAGACATATTGTTTTTGCCTTTGCCGTATGTCTGTCCGTCCGTCCGCTCTCACAGAACAGTAATAATGTGGCTAGAGGGGACAATAGGTAACAGTTCTTTCTCTTTGATGTCATTCATTCCGTAATGCTTTTATGTGGCTATTTTCTTTTGTGTGGCTAAAAAGAACAATAGACAGAACAACAGAGTAGTCACATTATTACTGTCCCGTTAGAACGCCTGTTCGACTGTCCGGTTGTCCGTTCGTCCACATTTAGATTGTCCGCCCTTCACAGGTCAAACTACAGGTGGAATTTCAACCAAACTTTACGGGAGTGATCAGTACCATCCTTAGTTGCGGCACATTCCGCTTCGCTACACAAAATGGCCATGGGAGCTAAAAATAGAAAAATCTTGTCCGGCCTTCACAGGCCAAACTACTGCTGGGATTTCAAACAAACTTTACATGAGTGGTCCATACCATCACTAGTTGTGCACAATACCGGCACGTTTTGCTTGGCTGCACAAAATGGCCGCCAGAGCTAAAAATAGAAAAATCTTGTCCGCCCTTCACAAATCAAACTACTGGTGGGATTTCAAACAAACTTTACACGAGTGATCAGTACCAATTAATTCTTTAAATGATTGGAATGCCTTTAAAAGTCTCCGTTATAAAGTCAATAACTTAAAAACTCATGCCAAAGATTTTATTTTAGCAATTTGGAATACTCGTTAGAGGAATCATGTAATAATTATCCCAGGCAATATTGGAAAACAGTCAAATTACTAGTAAAAGAAAACTCTAGTGCATTTAGTTCAATACAATCTCTTATCATTATCAAAATGATAATGAGAAACATTTCACAACTTATTCCGAAAAGGCCAACTGCTTAAATGAATACTTTACTTCCGTTTCAAAAATTGACTCATCAACTACTCATCTTCCGGAATTCGTTTACAAATCAAATAACAATTGAGAAGGTTTTAGCGTAAATACACAAGAACCTTTAGACTTTTGCCTGAAATAAAGAAGTCGGGCCTGATGAAATAATTCATAAATTATTAAAAGAAACTTGATAAGTATATTCTACTCTTTAACTATATTGCTTAATAGGTCTCTCTCTGAAGGTATTTATCCAAATGCTTGGAAATTTGCAAAAGTGATTTAAAATTTTAAAAAGGGTAACAAAATCTCACCATCAAACTATAGACCTACCTGATTGATTAGCGGTGTAGGTCAAAGTGTGGAAAGGGTAATTTTTAAACATGTTTTCAATCATTTACACTCAAAAAATTTAATCTATCCATTAAGTCTGGTTTTATACCCGGACATTCTACGGTATATCAGCTTATTGACATTTATCACCAAATTTGTGAATCATTTGACAAAAACAATCAACATGTATAATATTTTATGATATATCGAAAGTTTTTGATCAAGATCTTACTTTAAAACTTACACAGTATGGTTTTTTATGGTAATTTATTAAATTGCACTATCAATTACTTCTCTGAAAGAAAACAGTCCGTCTTTGTTGGTTCAGACTTATCCGAAACAATTGACATCTCTGCAGGCGTACCCTAGGGATCGGCCTTTGGGCCTCTTTTATTTCTCATCAATGATATTGCCGAAAATTTGATTAGTATAACCTCTTTTCGCAGATAACAGCTCATTTGCCGTTTCATCCATTAACATGCGTTACATAGAATCTAGTTTAAATCACGATCTCGAAATTATCGATGAATGGTCTAAACAATGGCTTGTGGGGTAGCAATTCGTTGGATCTTAACAATAATGAACAAATATTAGCGGCTGTCCAAAAATTTATCAAAACTACTGACCGTTTTCGAAACACCTGATATTTTTGTAAATCGGCCGATTGTATTAATCTTACTTACCTGGTACCATAAATAATTGACAAACACATTTATGTTGGATGTTTGCTCCCTTTGACGAATAATGCTAAATGCTGGGTCCTTCACATTGTCGTTATCATACAAATACATAAATATACATTTTTTCTGTCTTACTTACTTCTTACATTGTTTAAACCTTTTTGATGTTAATCTGTCTTTATCTTTTTTTCTTTGGTCGCTTTGTATGTATACATGTAACACTTTCTCATATAAATGCCATCAATGTTGATTAATATATTTTTTCAGGGGAGGACCGATCGCTAATGTTGTAAGAACTTGGGCCCAACCCTTTTGCTATTTGTTATTTCGAAATCAATTTGTTTCTCTGTTTATTTGCATGTATATATTAGCAAAAAATATGATTACACCACAGTTAGGTAGAGCGTTATTAGCAGGCGATAATAGTGCCAGAAGAGGCTTAAACCCAGATTAATACACTTGTTACTATATATAGTAACAAAATTGCCTATGATTTCAACTGATTATGAGTGTCACGTGACCTATTATGAGTTTGCGGCCCGGGGCCGAGAACTAGTTATCAGCCCGCAGAACATGTGCACGAGCACAAACTGAAACAATGACGTCATATTTAACGTCATGAAACAATTAACTGTAAAAGTGAAAGTAGGTTGACAGCACATCGTATTTAGTACAAACACATTTTTGTTACTGTTGAAATTTGAAGAAATAATACGACACATTCAATCCGAAAAATAAAATGAAAATAAAACTTGCTTCTTTGAACACACAAACAGTAAACATCTCCGTACACAACACAAGAATTTCAACCAAAGAACTTCAAAGTAGATTTCTATTTGTTGTATTTTTCTAATGCTATTAGATCAACCAAGTGTATTAAAGACATTAATACACGTCAGAGTAGGGCCGGAAGGTGATAATCGGCCCTGAATGAATAATGGCCCTCGGGCTAAAGCCCTCGGGTCCATTATTCATTTTGCGGGCCGATTATCACCTTCCGGCCCTCTCTTGCCGTGTATTAACCTCTTACTATATTGTATGTGATAGTTTTGTACCAGATATTGATACTGAGTGTTATTGTCCTGACCGAACCATTAGCCGATCCTCAAAGGATAATAAATGTAAATGTTATTGATACGGCATTCAATTACTTGATCTTTGTATGACAACTTCATTTCAAATAGTAAAAGGTCGTCTTGGTAATGATTTCAACTCAGGTTTATTCGCGTACTTCAATAGCAACCGTTGAAATCATGTAGTACCATTGACAATTTATTAGCGCACGATTGAGAATTTCAGTATTTTGATCATGCATCATTGCGTATGTAACACGTTGTGATTATATACATGATCTATGACAATCTATATAAATTTCACTTCCACGTATTTCAAATGGAATAACGATCATGAGAAAACTTTAGAGGTGGTTTAATTGCCAAGTTGTCCGAATTTAACAAGATATTATTAAACCAAGGAAATCATGTTTCAATTATGTGAACAATATAATGTCTACATTTACAAATATTATTTGTGAGATACTATAAGAAAACCCGAAACTTTTGTTATAGATCGACTATTGATATAATAACAAAATTTTGTTTGAAAATTTTGTTTGACCATGAACGTCGATCATTAAGGTCTATTTACGAGGCGGCATTTAAATAATTTTAAAAGGAATAAAAATCAAGAAAATCAAATAGAGCTTATGATGCAAAATATATCTTTAAGCAGGAAATAAGAAAGAAGAAAATTTGCTTTACCAAAAAATGTCCATTAATGTAACAGAATTAAAGCATAGGTGCCCGCGTGACTTCACGGCATGATAACAACAGGACTGACTTACTGACTTATCTATTAATAATTCAAACAGTATTTTTGTCAAATATTGAACATTTACAGGTAAATGCATCAAAAAGTTGAAACGTTTTTACGACAAAATTAATGTAAGTTTTGATGATGATGGTGTATCTAAAACAATATTTGAGGGACTATCAATCACAGACGTACGCTCTTTTTCAACATTGTTTTGATTAGAGAATTATCAGATGTGCAAACGGTTTAATGAAAGAATCATAACACCGGAGCTGCAGAATTAAATAGAGCAAAGCTTAGACAACAGAAACGTCTGTATTGTACTTTCGTTTAAATGGTAAAATTTAAACAATGTTAAGAAACATGTACAATACTGTAAAGTCGAGTATAAAATTTAAGAATAAATTTTCTGTTTATGTTGAAATCGTCAGGGTCAGACATATTCCCCGACATGCTTTTCCTAATTTATTGAGACATCAGGCCATCAGATAATATCACTCGTCTAATCATTGATGAAGTTTGTCTTGTAATTCTGTTATTTGCCATTTATTTATTGAGGATATTGAATGAGTGTAGGTTTAATACTAAATTTATTGAACTCGTTGAATAAAACAATATCATGCTCGCATTATATGTTTTTTTTCAACTCGTTCAATGGTTTTCGTATTAAACCCCTACACTCATTTCATATCATCTCTATAAATAAATACATAAATAAATAAATAAATAAATAAATAATCAAATAAATAAATAAATAAGTAAATGAAAGGAAAAAAGTAATAAAAAATTGCTATACCATTATGAATTTTACACAGTCATTGACATGACTTCCTTTACAGTATTCATATTGAGTTTTTGCCTAATGTAAAGAGGGCAGTTAGTGTCTTAGTCTAAGTGATTTAAATTTATTAACTATTCATTTGTCAAATATGCTGATTAAAAATGTATTAACCTTTGTCACAACGTGATCCATTCCATCCCGGTATACATCCTGATAAGCAATATCCATAAGTGCGATCACACTTTGCCACTCCGCCTTTGCAGTAGTCGCTACAACTTTCTTTGCAGTTTATTCCATATTCACCAGCAAAACACTCTGAAATTTAAAACCTTTTCATATCAATGATTTTAAACTCAATACATAATGCCATAATAATTTACAAAAAAATATTATGAAATAAAAAATGACAACAAATTCATTCTGAGGGGAGAAAATAGACTAATGACGAAAATCGATCTCGGCTTCAGGCATTATTAACGAGGTCTTAGTGGAATCGTTAAGAGTAGTGTAGAGTCATTAAAGAGGTATTCTATTTCAAATAATTGAAAGAACTATCATCTATGTTTAATGAAGGACAAGCTCAAAATAAACATGGTTTGTGCTTCATGGATTCCTGAATATTGACAGAAGATGAAAATACAAGAGGGTCACGTTTATCTGGCAAGTAAAGCATGTCAACTCACGCTACTAGATTTAATATATTTTCAGTCAAGCGGTCCCTTTAAGGCGCAAACCAAATTAATTTGAGAAAAATTGATTAAAAACCTCTGTGAATGCAACACCCAAAGTTTGGTGATCATCAATCCATGCATTAATTCAGTAGAAGAAGATGTTTGAAAGTTGTTTCTATATTAATCTTTAATGGCCACTGCAAGGGGCCAATCAAACTAATCTGGGCAAATTTGATGAAAGACTACCTAAAACAAAGCTTGGTGATCATCCATCAATTAGTTCAGTAGAAGAAGATGCTAAAAGATGTTTTGCAAATTTTAGCTCTAGAGGCCCCTTAAAAAGCCAATGAAATGGATTTGAACAAATTAACAGACCATCTAAGAATGCTACAGACAAATATGGTAAACAAGATCAACATGGAAATGTGGCGTTCAATAAACGCAACCCCCATACGAATCAGCAACCAAAACCAACGGCCAGGTGCCCAGGAGGAACAAAAACAGGACAGTGCACAAGGCAGAGCACAGACAGGATAATCACGTGATAATAATTAAAAGAAATAATAGTAACCGACAAGGAAATCAAATACAATTGATTGATTAATAGGTCCACAAATTTAAAGGGCACAGGGGAAGGGGACTTGAAGTACGGGGAAGTGGTTGGACAACATTATAGAACAAGAGGGCCATGATGGCCCTGGATCGCTCCCCTGACCCATCAACCGCATCCAAACAATGTCTAAGATAAGCATCCTGGCCAAGTTTGATGACAATTGAGTCAAAAATGTGACCTCTAGTGTGTTAAAAAGGTTTTCCATATTTGGGCAATTTGACCTAATTTTTAACTGGAGACGACCCATATTCAAACTTGACCTAGAAATCATCAAGACAACCTTTCTGACAAATTTCCATAATATCTGGATCAAAACTGCAGCCCCTACAGTGTTATAAATATTTTTCTACTTTTAGCTCCTGTGACCTAGTTTTTGACCGGAGATGACCCATCTTCGAACTTGACCTAGAAATCATCAAAACAACCTTCCTGACAAATTTCAAGAATATCTGGATCAAAACTGCAGCCAGTAGAGTGTTAACAAATGTTTCTATTTTTAGATCCTGTGACCTAGTTTTTGACCGGAGATGACCCATCTTTGAACTCGGCCTAGAAATCATCAAAACAACCTTCCTGACAAATTTCAAGAATATCTGGATCAAAACTGCAGCCACTAGAATGTTAACAAGATTTTTTTATTTTTAGCTCCTGTGACCTAGTTTTTGACCGGAGATGACCCATCTTCGAATTAGCAAAACAACCTTCCTGACAAATTTCCAGAATATTTGGATCAAAACTGCAGCTACTAGAGTGTTAACAATTTTGTTTTTATTTTTAGCTCCTCTGACCTAGTTTTTGACCGGAGATGACCCATCTTCGATCTTGACCTAGAAATTATCAAAACAATCTTCCTGACAAATTTCTAGAATATTTAGATCAAAACTGCAGTCACTACAGTGTTAACAAGCTTTTTCTATTTTTAGCTCCTGTGACCTAGTGTTTGACCGGAGATGACCCATCTTCTAACTTGACCTAGAAATCATCAAAACAACCTTCCTGACAATTTTCTAGAATATTTGGATCAAAACTGCAGCCACTAGAGTGTAAACAAGCTTTTTCTATTTTAAGCTCCTGTGATCTAGTTTTTGACCGGAGATGACCCATCTTCGAACTTGACCTAGAAATCATTGACAAATTTCCAGAATATTTGGATCAAAACTGCAGCCACTAGAGTGTTAACAAGCTTTTTCTATTTTTAGCTCCTGTGACCTAGTTTTTGACCGGAGATAACCCATCTTCGAACTTGACCTAGAAATCAATAAAACAACCTTGCTTACAAATTTCCAGAATATTTTGATCACAACTGCAGCCACTAGAGTGTTAACAAGCTTTTTATATTTTAAGCTCCTGTGACCTAGTTTTTGACCGGAAATGACCCATCTTTGAACTTGGCCTAGAAATTATCAAAACAACCTTCCTGACAAATTTCTAGAATATTTGGATCACAACTGCAGTCGCTAGAGTGTAAACAAGCTTTTTCTATTTTTAGCTCCTGTGACTTAGTTTTCGACCGGAGATGACCCATCTTCGAACTTGACCTAGAAATCAATATAACAACCTTCCTGGCAAATTTTCAGAATATTTGGATCAAAACTGCAGCCACTAGAGTGTTAACAAGCTTTTTCTATTTTTAGCTCCTATGACCTAGTTTTTGACCGGAGATAACCCATCTTCAAACTTTATCTAGAAATCAATAAAACAACCTTCCTGACAAATTTCCAGAATATTTGGATCAAAACTGCAGCCACTAGAGTGTTAACAAGCTTTTTCTACTTTTAGCTCCTGTGACCTAGTTTTTGACGGGAAATGACCCATCTTCGAACTTGACCTAGAAATTATCAAAACAACCTTCCTGACAAATTTCTAGAATATTTGGATCACAACTGCAGCCACTAGAGTGTTAACAACCTTTTTCTATTTTTAGCTCCTGTGACCTAGTTTTTGACCGGAGATGACCCATCTTCGGACTTGACCTAGAAATTATTAAAACAACCTTCCTGACAAATTCCCAGAATATTTTGATAAAAACTGCAGTCACTAGAGTGTAAACAAGCTTTTTCTATTTTTAGCTCCTGTGACCTAGTTTTTGACCGGAGATGACCCATCTTCGAACTTGACCTAGAAATCATCAAAACAACCTTCCTGACAAATTTCCAGAATATTTGGATCAAAACTGCAGCCACTAGAGTGTTAACAAGCTTTTTCTATTTTTAGCTCCTGTGACCTAGTATTTGACTCGAGATAACCCATCTTCATTTCATTGAGACAAACATTCTGACAAAGTTTGACACTGATCCAATCAAAACTGTGAATGCTAGACTGTTAACAACCCAATTGTTGACGACGCACGACGCACTACGCACGACGCCGGACATAGCCCCATCACTTTACCTCACCTTGACCTATTCGTGGTCAGGTGAGCTAAAAAGATAAAACTAGAGGGGAAAGGGGAGATACTTACCGTAGACCAGAAGATAACAAATGACACAAACTAAAAATCTTGAAACAAGTCTGATTGAGTCTGTACATGAGAGAAAATGAATACTTGCAACGTCCCTCACGCCCCTAGCACCGGCTTGAGCGGTACTCAATTCTCAACACTTAATAGTGCTGGCATCAATGATCCCGAAGGACCAGAAAAATATAACAACACTGAAGTGAAGTTTGGGGCAACATTTTACAGCTGTCACACAACACTTGACACCTGATGTTGTGTAGTATAAAAATCTGAAAACAAAGTGACCCCTCGCAAGCATTAATCACAACAAAATCATAAGATAATTTCACACTAGGTTTGATTGAAAGAGGGATATTAAAAACGTGCAACATCCCTCACGCCCCCTAGCACCGGCTTGAGCGATAAAGTGTTACCAAAACAGTATGAAACAAAAAAAATAATCTGGAAACAAAGTGATCTCTCGGAAGCATTAATCACAACAAAATTACAAGAAAATTGCAGACTCGGTTTGATTGAGTCTGTGATTTTGTTTTGTTTTTGATTGGGTTTTACATCACACCGACACAGACTAGGTCATTTGGCGACGTTCCAGCTTTAATGGTGGAGGAAGACCTCAGTTGCCTTTCCGTGCATTATTTCAGGCACGAACGGGCATCTGAGTAGAACCACCGACGTCCGTAAGCTAGCTGGATAGCTTCCTCACATGAAAGAATCCAAAGTCCCTGTCGGGATTCGAACACACAGCGGTGAGGGACAAGTTGTTTGAAGTCAACGACCGTAACCACTCGGCCACGGACACCCCGATTGAGTCTGTACATGAGGAATAATGATAAGGTGCAACATCCCTCGCGAAGACATTAAAAGAAGAGTTTAAACCGGTTAATGGTGCACCAAACCTCACTCTTAGCCCAATCATGTTCCTATAAACGAGACGGTGAAAATAAAATAAATCCCCGCCAAGTGAAATTCCAATAGTTGTTATGGTTACAAAAAAGGTGAAATAAGTAAAACATCGACATGATCATGTAGAAACATGCATAAAAAACAACAGTGACCATAACAAAAGTACTCAGTGTCTTAAAGGATGACAAAGCATCAATAAAAACACCTACAATGGTCCGGCGAAGCAAGGCAGAAGACGAACATTACGGCAATTCAGTCTCAAAAGACTTTAAAAACTGTCCATCATAGAGTCTCCCACTTGGTTCGTCAGATGTAATCAATAGAGGAAAGCGTAGCGTCCATCTGTAAGAGGGTTGAACACTAATCATGCGGTATGTATTAAGAATAGTTTGTACATAGCATCCCCATGAATATCAGGCTGGCTTATCCCTTGTCGCAGAAGTATTTTTAAATCACTATTGAATTTTGAAATTAAATCAAAGTTACGAGTGTAATATCTTGTAAGATGTTTACATAATTTATAATAGCGGTAGCCTTGTTTGAGTAGCTTGCTAGTAATGAAACTCGCTCGTTAAAATCCTTTACGTTGCTACGAGCTCTAACGAACCTAAATAAATGAGATATATATATACCCTGTAAGATGTTGCATGCGGTACGTCTCCATCTAAATGAGAATAATTTATTACACCAAAATCAAAGTCATCTCTTTTATCATCGATTTTTGTGTGAATAGAATTGTTTTTGATAGTTATATGAAGATCCAAAAATGATGCTCTAAAATTTCAAGTATTCGTTACATTAAGTTGTTGCTCATTACGATAAATATCAGACACCATTTGATGACAATAAGAATTATCTAAATTAAAATGTCATCAAGGTATCTGGAAGTGTTATTAAATGCTAATATAACATATCGTTGCGTATTTTCAGAGAGACTCAACATAAAGTCTCTTTCATAGCAACATAAAAACAAATCGGCGACCAGTGGTGCACAAAACTACCCATAGGAATTCCTATGATTAGTTTAAATAGGGTATTACCAAATTCCTGGAAACAAAGTGATCCCTCGGAAGCATTAATCACAACAAAATAACATAAGAATTGCAGACTCGGTTTGATTGAGTCTGTACATGAGGGATAATGAACAAGTGCAACATCCCTCACGCCCCCTAGCACCGGCTTGAGCGGTACTCAATTCTCAACACTTTATAGTGTTGGCATCAATGATCCCGAAGGACCAGAAAATATAACAACACTGAAGTGAAGTACGGGGCAACTTTTTACGGCTGCCACACGGCACGTGACACCTGCTGTTGTGAAGTACAACATTCTGGAGACAAAGTGATCCCTCGGAAGCATTAATCACAACAAAATAACATAAGAATTGCAGACTCGGTTTGATTGAGTCTGTACATGAGGGATAATGAATAAGTGCAACATCCCTCACGCCCCCTAGCACCGGCTTGAGCGGTACTCAATTCACAACACTTTATAGTGTTGGCATCAATGATCCCGAAGGACCAGAAAATATAACAACACTGAAGTGAAGTACGGGGCAACTTTTTACGGCTGCCACACGGCACTTGACACCTGCTGTTGTGAAGTACAAAACCTGACATAAATATTGTCCAAAAGAAAATAGTGCTCTACAATATTTGTCACAGGTCCTCATAGATTTAATGTTTAACAATACAGTTTGTAACAAAGGTTATTGAGAATAACATGCAAGAAAGATAATTTTTTCTAAGGTTTTCTGAATAAGGGAAATTAGTTTATCACTAATAAAATTATGTTGCAGTGTAGTATAAAGAATAAAAAATAGTATGTACTGACAGTTGAAGCTTGATAATTCTTAATTAATTAATCAAAAATTTCACCAGAAGTTTTAATAGACCAAAATAGATGTTTGCCGGTGTTTTTTGTAGACTGTATCACAATATCTTATTACATGTGATCTCAGTTAAACAAGACGTCAATAAAATAGAAAGTTTACTTGTTGTGAGAGATGTAGAATTAGCAACGAATCTGGTCTTGTAAGTTTTTTTTATGTAATATAGGAATCCAATACATAAAGTTCAGGAAGTTTTAGTTCTTTTTCATCGATTCGGACTTTAAGATTTGAAATATTAGCGATATGATTCGTAATAATGTTTTTTCAGAAGCAGTAGTTAAAGAATACGCATTAGTACTATTAAGTTCCTTATGCAAAACGCTAATGTGATGGATACGTCATACAATAATGATATTTTTAGCCGCCATGTCTTCTGGTACCAAAACAAATTTTGTGTGAAAATCTAGAATATCCTTTTTCAGATGTCATAAAGTAAGTCTTGGTTTAAGTGGAAGAAGATGTTTACTTCCACGATAAAAATTGATACATGAATCAACACTTTTGAAAATGTTACGTTTTAATGTAGCTAAAGCATTACTATCCGCATTTTCACGGAGACACCGTTTATTTGAATAATCATCATTTGACTCGGCAATCTGACTACGACAAGCATTAAAATTAATTGTTGAAGAAATTCTGTATTTAGGTCTTTTCAAAAGTTTGGTCATTCAACAAGTAGTACAGTAGAAAAAAATGACTTAAGTTTTTTTGTTATCTTAAACATAAGTATTATCTAAAAGAAGAATATCAAATTAATATCAGGAAATTGGATAAAAGACTACCTAAGAATGCTACAGACAAAGTTTGGTGATCATCCATGTATAAGTTCAGGAGAAGAGATGTTTAAAGGTTTTTCTATTTTTAGCCCTAGACGCCTCTAAAAGGGGGTTAATGAAATTGATTTTAACAAATTTGATAATTGACCATCTACAAATGCAACAGACAAAGTTTGGTTGTCATCCATCAATTAGCTCAGCAGAAGAAAATGATTAAACACTTTTTTTTCTTTTTTTTTCTAGAGGCCCCTTAAAAGGTTTATCAAATTAATTTTAACAAATTTAATTACAGACCATCTACGAATGCTAGAGACAAAGTTGTTTATCATCAATCAATTAGTTCAGTAGAAAAAGATTCATATCAAATATTCTACCGATGAGCAAGGAGTTGATATAGACACTTCATTAAGACCAAGTGTTGTTAATTCCATAGTAAAATTAAATCTAAGAACCATTCTGAAGTACGTAAACTATGTAAATGTATTAGGGAAGCATTTGTAGTAAGGCTAAAAATTATTAACAATTAGACTTATTTATAGCCGTTCCATGTTATAATTTATGAAAACCTCATATCAATTTCTTTAATTTTTTTGAAATCGTCTGTATTATATGTTCCTTGTAGAAAGTTGCTATTTTTACTTTTTTCATCAATGTCATTGTTCCTATTAAACATGTGTTCATGTTTATGCGTTATTTTCATAACTGCATCAGTACAAAGAAACATTATTTGTTGAAGATTACTTAACAGATAAAGAATCTTAAATCTTGAATACTGACATATTATAATATAGTATGACTTACAATCAACTACTATGTCTTTATGTACAATTCTCAATACCTTTTTACATGACATTTTACACCATTGAACGTGACATTTAATTCTAATTCAAAGAAAAAATGATAATAAAAGGAATAGAATAGAATAAACTAGAAATGTGTCATCATGCCACGGATGCCCCCGCATGCAACCAAAATTTCAGATGTTATTATATTTAGTTCCAAATTTGTTTGCACAAATTATTTTTTTCATTTTAAGTTCAAAGCCCTTAAAACTATTTCCAACATTCAAGAAAGATAACTTTGTCCAAAATCATTGAACCACGACCAAATGCGAACTTGAACTGCTTATTCCTAAGATTTATCTATATGTCAAATTTGAGTTGAATGTGTACAACCATTGGGGAGATAATGAACGGAAACTTAAAATGTATGATTTCTTTTCAAAGTTCAAGAGGGATAACTCTGTCAGCTATCATCAAACCATGACCAAATTCAATATTGACCAATGCATTCTTATGACATATCCATATCTTTAATTTGTTGTTGAACATGTACAACTGTTGGGGAGATAATGAATGTGAACTGAAAATTTCATATTATTTTCAAAGTGAAAGGGGCATTACTCTGCCAAAATCATTGAACAATGACCAAATTCAAACTTGGCCTGCGCATTCTTTTAACATATCCATATGTAAAATTTGAGTTGAATGTGTAATACTGTTTGAACGGTAACAGAAATTTTCATATTGTTTTCAAAGTGAAAAGGGCATAACTCTGCCAAAAATCATGGAACCATGACTAAATTTGAACTTGACCTGCGCATTCCTTTATCATATCCATATGTTAAGTTTGAGTTGAATGTGGAATACCGTTGGGGTGATAATGAAAGGAAACTGAAAATTTCATATTATTTTCAAAGTAAAAGGGGCACAACTCTGCCAAAAATCATCGAACCATGACTAAATTCGAACTTGATCTGTATTTTCTCATGACATATCCATATACCAATTTGAGTTGAACGTGTGCAACCGTTACTAAGATAATGAACGGAAACTGATGATGACGAAATGACAGAATAACGGAAGGACGGAAGAATGACGGAATGACGGAACAGGGTAACACTATATGCCCCAGCCATTATATGGCGGGGCATAAAAATAAAAATAAATAAATAAATTATACAAAATGCAATTGCAAATTACTACACTGATATTGATTAAGTATAACTTTGTAGTATAAAATTGACAGATTTTCTAGATTTTGTAAAGTAAATCAGAGACAATCATTTAAGTAACTGTGTTAGAAAAAAACGATTGGTTGGAGAAAAATTACATTACTATTTAACTTGTCAGAGTTGAAACAGTTGCCAAAGAAACTTCTACTGTTTGAAAGTATATAATATTAATCAGTTCGATATTATATTTCTGTATTAACACAACACGTAAATAATACCACTTTTGTTTTGATAAAAATATTTGAAGAACAATAAATATATTTGAAGAACAATAAACACACTTCTAATTGAAAAACAAAAATATTTATACAAACATAGTTTATATATGTAAGTAATTATTGACACGAATTACTTGATCCTGTTTGATATTTTAATGACATGGTATACACATTAGAATTAAAGTTTCAAAAAGACTACATCAATCAGTGTGTTTTTGGCTATAATATCAAATCTTATTATAATTATGTTCATTATTTGACGTGCTCGTCACCAGCATATAATTCATTGAAACAGATCACGGCAACAATTGCCAAATTTGGATATCAGAAACACGTTAAATATGTTTGCAATCTTAGCTTACAGACATACTCATAAACCAGTTTCTAGAACCCAACAGTTCTGAGAAATGACTGTAAAGATTATTGACCAAAGAAACAACGGCTTACCCTTGTCGGGTTTTGAACTCACGCAACTATGCGATTCTTTGGTTACTATTCCGACGAGTTTACCACTTGACACGTTAAGAACCTTGATAATATTGAAGTACACGGCATGGAAGTTTACGTTTTCCTTTTTTTATCAATATTTTTCGTTACTTTAATCACTAAAGTGCAAACTGTTATGTTTACCATTTATCAATATTACTTAACATATACATGTAAATATCAAAAGAAGCATGATTGTGATTAAGATACACCGTGTTCATATACTTGGCCGTGTCATCTAGCAACTAATCCTGACAAACAGTTTTAGCTCGACTATTCTTTAAGAATAGGTAGAGCTATTGTAGTCACCCGAGCGTCTGTGTCGGTGTCGGCGTCGACGTAACCACTTATGTTTAAGTCATTGTAATACCTCAAATATTTTAAAAGTCCATTGACATATGGCTTTGAAACTTTGCACACTTATTCACCATTATGCAATGAACCTGTAGACAGGTGGAAGTAACTCTATGAAGCATTTTACAGAATTATGCACCTTTTTCGACTTAGAATTTACATTTAAGTTTGTATACCACCTCGGACATATTTTATGTTCCACTGACATCTGGCTTTGAAACAAGTTGAAATCTTATACTCTTCTTTCAGAACACAATAGGATTTCAAGGGCTATAACTTTAACATGGATTTAAAGAAAAATTTTGCCCCTGTGTTAACTTAAAACATTTTACATTGTCAAGGCTCTTTCACTATCAAGCACTAAGAAGAGTCGAGTGTTGCTGTCCTACCGACAACTCTTGATATACTAGGGAGCTAGATAGCTCGTATAAGGCATTTATTTATCAAAGGTGAACATTAAAACGCTGTAAATATACTTCGTTTTTCTTATTTATGCAAAAAGAAATGAAATACCTTGATCACATTTATTTCCTTTCCATCCAGCATTACAACCACCGAAACATCTTCCGTCTGAACTTCTACAAAAGCCATGCTGATTACCTCTGCAGTTTTTACTACACTGTGTCGGGCATTTTTCTCCATATCTCCCACTTTCACAATCAGTGGTTGTATCTGCTCATTTATAGTGAATATTTATTCAAGTATCTTTTTTTTTAAATATTTAAACATTTTCAACATAAAATGAATTTAATAATATTTCGTTTTTCACCTAAACGATATACGACGTAACGAAAACGATATTTTTATCATATTTTTTCAGAATAGAAACAGGAAAACTGTTCATATACTAACGACAATTGAAATAAACAATAACAACATAACAAAAACAAATAACCAGAGCAATTTTAATTCCAAAATTCAATTTAGATAAAAAGTAGGTTTACGTCTGATTTTTTTTATATGATAACACTGAAACGGTATATTATAAATAGTTGATAATTTTTCTTTAAAACAATATTGTTCATGTGATGAGTCCTTGAAATAACAGTACTGTCGTATTATTGTAAATTGAATATTGCTTTAAAGGCATATTTATCCAACAAAGTGCTTAAAAAAAAGAAAAAAAAGAAGCCTTCTTACTTTTGGTATCTGTTTACAGTTTTCAAAAGGATACTCATTGGCCATGTATTAAACTAACTTTTGCTTCTTTTGCAATTTGTATAATAAAGTGATTGCCAATTTTTCATAGAAGTCAAAATACTACTTTGTTTACATATTGCAACCTTTTAAACACATAATTGCACGATAAGCTGTACTTTCTTCAATTGCTTAACATTTAACATTCTCTGGCTTCATTATTAAAGCACAATTTAACGCACATTTGACCTTATGCAATACATGAATATTGAAGTATAATGTGCATTTAGCCATATTGTTTTAACAAATTACAGGTTAGATTTTATTGTTAGTTTATATCTTATTTTTTATTTATTTGATTTATATTTATTTATTTGATTAAATCTTATAAGATATAAGAACACATTTTTCTTCAATGCCAAATTCCTTCGTCAAATATTTGTATTGAGTTGCAGAAATGTAGATGAAAAGTTATCAAAACCCAAGATATCTATTTAATTACCCTTTTACCTGAGAAGTTGAATTCATAACAGTTTTAATAGATTTATAATAAACACAGCGGTAAGAAATATTTCGTAGTAGTATTTCGAACAGTAACCATTTTTACAAACACAGTGTCAACTTACCTATGTTACACTGAAAACCTTTCCACCTGTCTTTGCATCCACTGGAACAATTTGTTGATATTTTGTCCCAAATAGTTGCATCTCGACAGTGACAAGATTTCTGGCAATCGTAGCCGCACGTATCCTCTTGGCAATCTAAATAAATCAAAAACACTTAATAGTATATAACAGATATCAAAGAGTCATCAAGGAGTCAACTTATTTTCCCATTGAATAAACGTTAAAATTTACGTTTAATATCTTAAATTAACATTTTAGGAGTGAATGCAGAACAACAATGTCAATGTCGAGTGTCTTAAAAAAGAGACTGTGAATACATGTAGGTACTTTACCTCCATAAACATAAATTTCGCATATTCCTATTCGTCCCCATTCCTTCGTCATTTTTACAAACCTGCCAATAGCATTAACACTTATGTTCACACTTGTCTGCGCTATACGAACACCACGAATAAAATAACTAACATTTTCACTGTTTTTTATTTCAATGTCATAATTGTGCTTGTTATCTGTAATTATATAAAAAAAAAACATTTATAAAAAAAAATGGAAATTTGTGTCTTATCTGAAAAGGGTTAGAAAAGAGAAATGAAAATGATCTAATATAAGAGGCCTTGATCAGTAACGCCAAGATTCACATTCCTTGGTACGTATGGGTGGACCAAGCACGCACTTACAGGTTAAGATCCTGGATGCATTTTTGTTCATACATTTGTTGAAGGAGTTAGGTTTCTTTCGCGATGGAGGAGTTATGCTACTCTGGTTTACATTTTACGAAAGTCTTATCAAGGGTCGTACGTCCGTTTTATGGTACGATCGTCCTACGAGTATCGTACGAATTGGACGGTGTTTCACATTTCTTTTTTATCGTAAGATTATCGAACGTTAGGCTGTATTTTCTACGATAGCTTAGAACCAGTCGCTAATCAAACGGGTAGGAAGCCACGCTTTTTGTCAATTACACAACGCGGAAGAGAAAAATCGGCATTTCAGGCAGCTTTTGTAACTCTTGTATTGACTGAGACATCATTACGTTTTGGCCGAATATCAGTTTGGTGTAACAGCTAGTTTAGACCTGGACATGATTTGACGTCAAGACATTCCACTTAAAATTGTCGTTTTGCATGATTTGACAAATGTAAAGAAATAAAATATTTTGTGGAACTACTTTTATTTATCAAAAGGTACCGGCTATTTTGTACATCGGCTTTTGTAGACAATCATAAGAACAATGCTGTTTCATACCGCCCATGAACAGTAATGTAGAGCAGATAATTTTTTTCATCATGAGATAGTACTAGAGATATAGTAGCGTCATTAAATTTTACAATCACAAGTTTGGTATCCCGACCGTACACGAGAACAAACCGATTATTATTTTATTCAACATACTGATAAAATATTATCTTAATCGTTTTTTTTATAACAAAACATGAATATTTACAAGACCGAGAATGATTCTCTTAAATGTAGCTTATATTGTTGGAATATAAGTGAACTTTACTTAGAGTCATTATTTATTTTTAAACAATGAAGGCTTATTTAAAAAGAAGTAGTCTTTATTTACAAGGTAATCTTCATTCCATACCCTAATTTTTTTTTTCACATACGTTTATAAAAAAGATTTCTTTGAGTATTTTAGTAATTGTTTACACTTAAACTTAGAGAAAATGATATTATAAAAAACCAAAATTAAGATGCACAAGTGTAAAGACATAAAACACAAGGTTTGATACATTTTAGTCACACTTTTCTAGGGGAGCAGCCCATTTCGTTTTGAAAATTTCACTAAGTTGTGTATTGTGTATAATTTCCCCGCCCCCAAAAATAAAAAGTAACAAAAAGGACAAAAAAAAAAAAAAAAAAAAACCAATCATGAAAAATATCACAAAAATAGGTAACTTTAATGCATTGCATTTACATGAGCAAGGAAAAATTAAATTACGATACTTACAGACATATAGGAATATATTGCCATATATTTTGATTTATCTCAATTGCTTGAATTGCTTAATTATTGTCAATTTATTGCTCGCTGTAAAGCTACAAACCTTTGTCTCAAAATTAATATTTTGGCTTATCAGTAAACTTTTCACGAAGGTTAATTATCAATATTTTGCTCTTACAAAAACCTTTAAGGGCATGACTTGTGAATATCCGGGTTCGTATTCGACACAGAAAACTGTTATTTGTATGGATACATCAAACATATCGTCGTTTTCTAAGATGCAGCTTGATAAAGATAATACAATCTAATTATTGTGCAAGCACATAAACATCAGTGCATTTATATCAGTCATATCAATGTTATTGTTATTATGTGTGACCATAAAATTTAAGTTAATGAAATAATCGCCTTATATTGCTTACAGTATACACATAAAATTAAAGGTTGGAAACAAAAATGATTAAAGATACACACTTCTTAAATAGCTTTTCTGTTGCCGCAATTCTTGAATTTCGTATAACAGAGTTGAATATTGTACGTTTCTGTACACTCTAGATTAGAAAGAATTGACGAAAACTATCACATACATTAAAACACCTCATCAGCATTACTAGTAGCAACAACAACATCATCCACAACCACTATCAGTATAGTATTTTATATGATAAAGTAGATGTAGTTTTCACAAAAACCCATATCCTCAAGCAGAGAGTTAACCGTTACAATAATTTTATAGATTTTAGTTTCATCGTTTCATCAGCTCTAAAATGACGTTGAATTCAATTTTCTTAAATCCATATCAACATTTACTCTAATCAGACAAATTAAAAGAAATCTGGGTCACAGATCATGAATTCGAATTATCTGCTCTTGAATATATCATTATAATTCCGCAATTGAAGAGCAGATAATTCACAATCAATGTTAGCGAAACTTAATATTTCTGGTATTTATGTAGGCTTTCTACATTTGCTTTAGAAAAACGACCTTACTTTGAATTATCTTTAGTTTATTTTTACAAACGTTTTTACTGGCCAAATTCTTATTGTTATTTGCCTTACTTTTAGGTTATTCTTCATATTAGTTGACCCTTTTGATATCCATGCGATATGAAATATCTGGACAAGTGAAAGTTTTGCATCATTGCATTCCAAAATAAGCTTGACTTTAAGAATGCTTTTGTCAGTTACTAAGGATCGTGTCCGCCAGAATTACAAGCATATTTGATCAACTAATGCCAATTTAAGAACGTATGCATCCACCTCGAACTTTAACTGTTGCCATATATATTTTAAATATTATTATAAACATTTTATAGCAGATGTTCCTATTTTTCTTTTATTGTTTTATGTAAGCCCGTATTTCAGCACTTTTAATTGAGCGTTTACCAGCCATATTTTACATGAAGTTAATCCTGTAAGGTTATTCTAAATGTGAATAAATTGGTGATCGGTTGGCTACTTTCATGATTTTGGAATCATTGGAAAGAAGATGCTTCTTTGCATGTACGAAAAATGTAGCATATTATAATTGTCATTAAAAGAAAGACATAGTTAATTCAATTTTATTTAAAACAGTACATTTTTATGGCATCGCTGCATCATCTGGTATCTAGCAATTTCTCTCTGTGTTTTGTGTGCCTGCTTGCGTTTGCGCACGCGCATGTGTGTGTGTTTGTGTGTTTGTGTCAACTAAAAAACTCGTCTCTTTGAAAACCTCAAGTCTGATTTAAAACCATCTATGGTAAATGGGTTCCAAAGTTATAAAAAAAGAAATCAATGCTTCAATCTGGTTACCATGGCAAAAAACATTATAGTTAGAAACTTAATTATATGTTTTTCTAGAACCATCAGGCCTGGAGAATAAATATTTGCAGAAGGCAATGTTCAAACCTTGTTTTGTTTAAATTAAAACCCTAAAATACATTCTTCTTCGCAACTTAAAGGACTAGAGCTTATATATTTAGTATGAAGCATTGGCTAGAAGAACTTCTACAAAAATTGTTCAAATTATATTCGTTGGTTCAAATTTGGCCCCGGACAAAGGGGTATTATGAGTTTGCCCCATAAACATATTTAAAAAAAAATCTTCCAAAACTACAAGAGCGTTGATGTCAAGGATGTAACATTGTCTAGTGGATTATAACCAAGACTATCTCAGTTATAGCATTGGTGTCACATTTGGTTCCGCTGTGAGATTTTGTTATATATATAAATTAAAAATTAGAAAATTATCTATTAGAAATCTAAAAGCACAAAAACTTAGATATATGTCATGAAACGTTATGTTTTGAACTTGTGTTTGAGTATTAGACATACCTGCACATTGTCTTTCAGCTGACTTGAAATATGATATTGACCCCTAAATTCACTAGAAACTATTGCATTATTACAAAGTTAAATTTTATAATAACAAAATAAACTTCTTCTGTCCTTACTTTTAAGAGTTGTATAAAGCGCTGACATTAGATTTTTTTACAAAAAGCTATCTTGTTTTGTAAATGTAAACTTAAGCAAATGTATCTTTTTTAATTGATATTTCCTTAAAATTGAAACAAACATTGGAAAAACATAAATCTGCTAAAAACATCGAACATAACCTAATTTATATTCAATTAAGTACCTTTATATGTCACAACTTGAATGCTACGAATTAGAGCGTCAATACCAAGATCTACTTCCCACCAAGGATTGTGTTCATCAGGTGTATAACTACATTCACGCCAAGCGAGGCTATTGTTATGTCCATCAACAGCTTTCTCAGCAGTACATGTACGTTTACAGTCTTTATGTTCCGACACTTGTGATACTTCACCTTTGAACGCTAAATTTCTACCTGAAATGAAGAAGTGTAATGTTTATACGCAAAAGCATTAATGATAGATCATGAGTTTATGTCATTAAGATTAAGCAGATTTATCTCCTTTTGTTAAATAAACCTTAGAAATCTACGTGAAACGGTAAATATTTTCTCTGACAAAACTGGTTTTCGTAAGTTTGCCTGTAGTCACAAGTTGTTTTTGTGCGGATATTGTAAAGCCTGTGGCATTTCAAATTAAAAATTTGATTTGGTAACATCGCTTATTCAAACTGTGATTGGCATTTGAAATGCTAAAATGGTAAAGAGTTATTAACTTACATGAATCTTTAAAAATTGCAACACATAATTTGTCTATATTTTATCTAATTCCAAGGCATGTATTGATTGTACCGTCAGATATCTGTCAGATATCTCCTTTGTGCTTTTTAAGATCTTCGGTTAATTGTTAGCATTACCTTCTCGAAAATGTGCGTTTTTTAAAATTTATTTGGCGAAGTTTATTTTCTCAGAACCTTTCACATATATTCAGTAAAAACTGATTTTACGTATTCACTTTCTGTTTTAAGAAACACCATTGCACTAATGATCATTTAATGATTAATTTATCAAATACTGTAAACATATACTTGCTTGTTTGCTGTTGAAAATGCATCGCTTTTTTATTTGTTAAAACATTTTGTTAAGGCGATTATCTTAATGCAAGATATTCACTTAGAACTTAAATGCTGCGTCACTCACGAAATAGTGGCATCTCCTTGGAGGGCATATGGTAATTAAGAAATCATCTTTGCTATGTTATTAACCACTTTTTTTAACTTAAAAATTATATTTCCAAAGTATTTTGGAAAGTAAGCTGCCTATTGATTGCTGTTTGTTGACAGGAAGTGATGTTCATGTATCAGACAAAACAGCCATTTGATTGTTGCAGTTAAAATCTTTGAAATATTAATAGAATATTACCTTGTCCGTCTAGTTTAAACCTTGTTCGACTGCTTATCGGTACTGTGTCAAATTCAAAACATTGTTTAAATATGTTAAAGGACCATCATAGTTAGTATTTCACGCAATATTTCTAGTAATGCTTAGTTAATATTATAATAGATTTAAAGAGGCATTGAATTGTTATAGTTCCATATTTATCATTGATTTAAGCATTATATAGTCAATAACGCTCCAGATAAGCCAAAGTTTTCAAGAATACGGACTTGAGAAAATATTTTAGAAGATATTCAAGATTCAAGTAATAATGTACATGTTAAGTGTTATTAATTACTGATTTTGCAGTACATTAATCGCCATTTTTCCGCTGCTCTACTGTGTGAAACGGTAAGTGCTATTTTTGTATATAATAACATTATTTGATGGGTTTCTAAGATTCTAATTACCGTTGGTAATGTGGGGGTTGGGAGGCATGAAACCTTTTTCTTTCTGCAAAGAATCAAAGAAATGAATGACCATAAAAGTTAGAACCATCTTTGAACTAATAAGGTTAGAATCCACGGCCCGGTTTGCAGTGTTTTGACCTCCTTAAATGCACTGGTAATGTCTGACGATTGGTTTGAAGTGAGCTGTTTTAAAGTGCTACGTTGGTTTTCAAATTGTATGTGTGTTTTCTAAAGAAATCTCTAGCTAATATCGTGTTTTTACTTTATTTCCAATTGTAATCATAGTTTGACCTATGTATCTTGGAGTTTTGTCCCACCGACAAACAGAGAAAAAAAAACAACAACAAAAAACAAAACAAAACACATTTTTTTGGATTATTAAAGATTTTCTATACTCCTATACTCGAATAGTATAAAAGAAAATAATGACAATTGCTACACAGTCTCTTTGTTAATATAAAATGAACACGTTTTGGCTTTACACAAAGAAGAAATGATGTGTTCAAAACACTTACCACTATAGCCGGTCACACTATCAATATATAGTGTCATTAAAAAACTGGCAGTTTTTTTTAAAGAAAAGACTAACTTTACTTGACCTGTGAGAGGGACTGCAGCTTCCCATACATAGTTTATTCATTCTTTTATCATTCAAAATAGACATATTCAGTAAGAATTATATAGATTTCAATAAATTTCTGTGATTAAAATATTTGTCTCAAGAATGAGCATGGTATATCTGTAAACGTTTATCTCTAAGCGTTCGGCGATTATCTCTTATATATCTCCAATCCATAAACTCGTCTGTGTCTTATTTGGACAGGGTTAAAAACACTCAAAATGCCGGCCGACGCCTTCAAGTGGCAAGTCGAACGTAAAATAAGAAGTGCTTGATATGCACGTGTAGATACATACATACATGTTGTATGTACATATTGCCTTATCGCCATGTTAACATTTCTACATACCTTTAATATCCGCCTTGAAACAAACATGGCAATACCCATGTTCTTCCAATCTGAAGATTGGCTCAGGATTTGTTCTGAGGATCCCGATGTATATGTATTGTGGCAAGATTTTGTATGATTCTTATCCGTAATGTTGTGCTATTTTCGTTCTTTTTCAAATTTTATCTAATCATTTTATTTAATTTAAAAAGCAATATCCGCCGGAACGATTCATATAAATCTGGATTAAAACTGCAAGATTAGTTGATAGCGTTACTTGGAATGCAGAAACTGTATTAAGAATATGTACGTCAATTTAGTTATTTTCAATGGGGTTACTTTTGTTTCCAGTTTGAAATTAACAAATCTTGAAAATGCATTAGCTATTCGTTGTTTAATTTTTCTTTAAAACTAGAAAAACAAACTTACCCCCATTAATTTTAATGTCGCATATGATAAGCTGTGTTTGCGATCTTGTCAACTTAATCTTTACTTGGTTTCCAACTATGCGATTGTCACACAGCACAGAAAATTTTTCGCTTTTGGGAGCTATATTGGTATGTCTGTAACATAATTCCTTTTTTTTTGTGGTTGTGTTTCGTACAAGAACTTCGAAATTCATGAAATATTCTGAAGTAAATTAAAAATGATGCAGTGTAAGAATAGGATTTATGTCTATCATGAAGGAATTTACAACATGGGTATTCTGAGACAAATATATTATACCAATAAAGAATGCAAACAGATAAACATGATAAAAAGATACATCAAATGGTCATTATGCATACATTTTCATTAAAAAATCGAAAATATTTACAATATTTACACTATTTCATTTTATTTTCATTTTTTTTGTAGAATAAAATTGTAAATGAAAATGTGTAATAAATTCATATATACTGACGCAGTTTATCGGCTTTTGTTATAATATATATCTCTGTTATTGTCTCAATTGCATTTAACTTAATCTTCCAGACCGGTTTGTCCATTGCTTGGGTCTCATAACAAGTTGTTGGATCGCCGTCAGTTGCAGAGTATGAATCACTGGCACCCTCCACAGCTATATCCCCTATAGATAAATCAATGTACTTTAAGTTCTGATGAAATGTTCAATATAATCAGTTTCAATATATAGCACGAAGTATTATTTCTATACACTATTATTATTAGAAAAAATCAAATAATTTATGCAAATTGGAAACACACATATAAAACATTGAAAATGTCATCTAAACCTTTTCACGACAAGGTTAAATAATGCTGCTTTTTATTTATTACCATTTACATAGTAATAAAATTATATTATTTTGATAGTAAAAAGCACCAATTAAGCCTAAGGATAATATTGAGGACCTAAAATACAACATACGATGGCGCTTTATGGCCTTCAACCACAATATTTCCCGAAATGATATACATGTATTTTCTACTTTTTTCACGTCTTTAACATTTTCTTTAATAAGCTATTGCCTTTTAATAAATTAAAATGTAGTTTTGAGACACTGACATAGTAAAAATATATGAATGCCATTTGTTGTCCCTTCTATCATTTGTTTCAGACACGACTCTGTAACAGTGTGGAACATACGATTGTCTTGATAAGCCCCCCCCCCCCCAAAAAAAAAAAAAATTAACACCTTAACATTAATGGTGAATGAGAATGCAAGTCAAAATTAGACATAAGGCAAGCCTCATGAGTCATTTCACAGTTGAGAAATGAAAATCGTTAGATTGCATTTATACATTTTTCTGTTGACACAAATAAAGGAACTACATTGAGGCCTAATGCCATAAAACCTACAATTCGAAAATTTCTTAAATTATAAACGACCAAAAATGGCAAACTCTACTTAGGAAAACAAAGAAATTAACCCAAATTTAAAATGACAATAGATATTTTGCGCGATTCTCAGCCGGATGGAGTGAAAAGCGCTGCAACGCTTTTATTTTTGGGTCATTTCGCACAAGAGCATAATTCCTTAAAAAATATAAAAGTTAAGAAAATGATCGAACATTGTCACAGAAGTTAGTGGTCCAGACCTATATCAATTGGTACACAAATCTGAAGGTAAATGATCAGTCCCATTATATAAATATAAATCACATAGTGATTTATACAAATGAGTGTTCATGCAGTATATAAGAGATAGTGTTGTATGCTTTAAAACACGTGCGTAGTTATCTTTATAACAGATAGAGATATGTTTATTTGTATCTGTTTCATACATTTAATAAAGTTAAAGTAAATTGTTTTGTCTGTTTTATAAAATGGATATTGCAGGAAATTAATCATGTAGACAATTGTCTTGTCAAATGCAATGTTAAATATTTGGCACTTTGACGGCCAGACAAATTTTCGGATAATATTAAAATATACAATATTTGATATCGATAGTGCAAACTTGTTCAATATGGCTTATCGATTCCAAAAAGCTAAAACAAAATCCGTAAATCTAAAACTGAATGTGTCGATTTCTTCTGGTAGTTCTTAAATTCTTAGTCTAGTGGCGAACATAGATTCTACCCATGCCACCAGTGCAGGCTCAGACGGCACATCCGTATAGGCCTTATGTCACTGAATATTTTAAATTCTTTCTTAAAATTAAATGGTTTGGACCAGACGGAAAACGATTTAAGGTATTTAGCATAGGATGTGTTATTTTTGTTCAAGAATGGTGTACCAATGAATCAATTTTATCTTTAAATTTGTGTAAACTTATATTTACTACGTGAAGCAGAGATGCAACTACTGGTTTTGATCAAAATGAAGAAAATCAAGGTAACTGAAGGGTCTTAAAATATAGGGACGTGAACGGTAGCTTGTCTTTACCAATTCCTCCATGAACAATTGAAACTTCAACATTTCAAATCTTGCCATTTCCGGCGCTCTTTAGGCGTTCTATTTCTCTCTATTTGATTGAGCCTGTTCAAGTATTTTTTAACTAGATAAACACAAGGCACATCATTTTTTTTATATAGTTTTGTCAAGTTATTTAAATGCAAATGCAATTTGGCAGGAATTTTGTTTTTCTCTATGTTACCATCTCCGTTGTACCTTCTAGAAGACATATGATATAGTTATGAATTAAGCAATAATTATCTTATGAGATAAATATAATATTCTGATAGAGACAGTATAACAATGCTAAAAAATAGGAATATGGTACATATGACATATTTATTCATGAAGTTTCAAGCTGGTTTATTTTAACAAATTTGAGTTATAACCTGCATAAAATCTTCGAATTAAATATGGAATTATTACAAATATGGCATTGCCATTCTTGTCAACTCCATTTCTTCTACCTGCTACATATCCTAAAATAGTTCCAAGCTATTTATATCTAAAGCTATACGAGTTTACGTCTTGACAAAATATGCATAAAAGAAACAAGAGTCAATAACTCAATAAGGACAGTTACTCAAACATTTTGAAAAGGAGAGTTATTACTTTCGTGCATTGTACTCCTTTTAATGAAATCTACCCCAGAAAATCCAGGAAGATAATTATAAACAATATTTCACGAGAAATGGTCCGATCAAAAAGTAAGTATGATATCTATCAAACTATAAAATTTAATTGATACTCCAAACACTTTCTGAGGTATGCTCGGAACAAAAAAATACAGCATTAACAATCACGAAGGTCAAACACTCAACTATAATGACGGGTATAATTTAGCATGAAAAGTATCTAAAAATTAATCAAGAAAAACAGTTTGCAGTTTCTTGAAAATCATAAAAATTTTGTGCACTGCACCTTTTATACTCAAATGTTTTTCTAGTGATGCTTCGGATGAAAAAAAGAAAGAAACATAACAAAGGGCTTTTACTTAAAAATTTATTATGTGTAGGGTTATTATTCTTGTCCATTGAACTCCTGAACGAGATTTGTCAAGCTACCAGGTATAAAGTTTGAAGTTGATTTTGACACTGAATAAAAATGTATGACGGACAAACGGGGACTGACCATTTTCCACGCGGCCTTTTTTTGAAGAAAATGCAAATCTTCATAAGTCTTAAAAGCTGATACAAATGTCGTCAGAAAATTATCCCGTTTATTTTTATAAGTTTTCTTATGATCCATATACGAACTAATATTATTTGACCTTGAATGTCGAAACTACAGAATCCTTTTTACGCCATCTGTTTGACCAGACAAACACGAAAACACTAGAAATAAAGCAAGGGTATTATATTTTCGATGTATAAATTTTCCACGCAAGGTCAGAAGTGTTTCATACGACAAAATGTCAGGCGAATTTTGATTTTCGACCCCTTATTTATAGCGAAAAGTAAAAGTTAGAAGTGTTAGTTTCAACTTTATGCGCTATTATGTTGTTTTGAAATGACAAAGTTTTTAACTCCACAATTTTAGACTAACTCTGACTGAAGTCGAAATTGGAAAAAATACACGCCTAAGCGTTATTCATTTTTTTGTTTGTTTGCGCAGCAAAGTGAAATTAGTAACATTTCGCGGTAGAGTAATATTTGGAACCATTTAACCGATCACTTATTAACTAATACACCGTTTAGTATGAACAAACCCTGCATCTCCCTCTAGGACGAGTTCTACATAAAATTGTTTTCTGTATTAGCTTCTTTAAAGGGTATTTAGATAAAAAAGAAACGGTCTTGTAAGAACTTTTTTTCCGACATACCATTTACCGGTGTCTTGACATGAATTCCTCCGTAAAAATTGCCCGAATATTAAGGATGCGAAATTAACGTGATAAAAGCATGCTCTAGTCATACAAGGGAGAGCCGAAGTTAAAAGTCTCTTATTTGACTTGCTCGTGCTACCGATAAATAAGATATAACTCAACAGCTCGAAGTAATGACGTGAAGTTTCTAGTTATCGACCTCGCAGCAGGTTTACATGACAATTTTGTCTTCAAAACTTAAGCGTGAAAAGTTGAAACTTGGGCTTCTTATTTCTAATTTGTGCTATTAACTATGAGTCAAAATATCAAATTCATCCTGACACTTGTAATGTGCATTAATTTAAGTTCTTCTACCATTTCTACTTTTCGTGGTGTAATTTTAACAAGAAATAACAAGGATAATTTTTAGTCTCTTGCGTATCTCTTGAGACAAAAAGTCCATGGTGGAAAAAGGATAACGAACAAAACAATGGTAAAACCAAGAACGCATTAAATGTTTGTATTATCATCAAATATGTGATATTCTTACCAAGTTTCTTGTAGTAAAATATACTTACTGTACTGACATCCGGGTCCAAACCAGCCTTTAGCACAGCCAGACGAGCATTCACCGGAAGTGTTGTCACATTGTTCATTATTTTCACAATGACACATGAAGTCACATTTATCTCCAAAGACAAGGACACCGTTTGTGGACGGACATGTGTTGGAATCTGCATGGCATTACGTAATTAGAAACAATACAATAGCAACATGTGTATACCTAATGTGAACGCTTAATTCGCTTCTATTCTCATTCTTTATTTATAATCATTTATAGAAATAAATTAGCGATTTGCATTATGTGTAGTTAGTGTTAGTGTTTCTCAGACTGAGGTAAATATGAATTACAATAACAACAACAACAATAATAACAACAACAACAACAACAAAAATAAAAGAAATTTTAAAGATATTTTCAACTAGAAAAAATAATATAAAAAATAAACGATAATTACCGACTGTTGGTGAAATAAGAAATAAACTTAGCAACACACAAACATAATCCATTTTGTGAAATTTAACCTAAACCATTAAAAGATCTTGTCATAATATAAAAACTGAAAGTGAAAACGACAAATGTATTCTTAAGTGTTTTCCTTATGAGCAAAAAGGAAGTTTATATCAACAATAGCTTGCATCATAATGAAAGAAAAAAAAAGTAAACTAATCAAAGATCAACTAGACTTATGACTAGTTAGAAATAATGTCTGTCATAAAGAGGAAGTCAAAGCAGAATTGAAATTGGAATTTAAAAGCTTCACGCCTCAAGATCAGTACACAACATGTGTGTACATATTCTTTTTAAAGTTAAAATTACATGGCAGGTTTTACGAAATGCATTCTTATTAACAACCCATGTAACGATTTGTATGTTTTCTGTATATTTTGACTGAATATACTGTTTTACCACCATACTACCATTATGATCGCATATTTTAAAGATACTTGGCTCATCTTTTAGTAAAATATTTTTATTGCAGAAATTAATCCAAGTACATGAAATTCTTACTAATTATGTCTTATTTGAACAATATAATGCACAAACTGTGTATTGGAAATTGCATTTCCAATTACTAGTAGAAAAGTTGGCCATTTCTTAAAAAATGCCAGTTTTTTAATTACGCTATGTATGCATACTGTGTATACACAAAACATGTTAATTTGACCTTTACAAAGAAATTGTGTAGCAATTTCAAATATTAAGAGGATATTTTTTTCGTTTGAGTAAAATATGGAATATATTTTCACGAAACATGATGAAATGCCACATATTACGAGCTGGGACGGCGAGTGAAAATATGTGGCATTTTAACATGTTGGGTGAAAATATATATCATATTTCACGAGAAACGAAAAAATAACCTTTTATTTAATTTCATTAATTGTTACGAACCCCCTTGCTTGCTGCAATTGTACAGCGCGCAGTAATATATTATTTATAGATGCGTCTTGTTTTGCACGCTATATTTGGCGCTACATTGTGACGTCACGTAAACAACTCTTTAAACGTCTGTACAGCGTTAATAACTGAATTAAAGTTATTGTTCAGACTTTATAGCACGAAATATTCGTGCGTTGACGCTATTATAGCATAAAATTTTAAAACAGATTCATGATGTATATTATATACAATTCACAAACATTAAATCCTTGTGCTTGAACAGTATTTATCCAACTCTACATGTTTTACGTATTCGTTTTATTTTTTCCGGGGCCAACATTTTGGGAACCGAACGAAATTTCGAATTTTAATTGATTAAACAAAGTTTAACTTTGGAGATATATTAACTTAAGAATTTTAAAACATAACATTACTCTACCCAAGACAAAACAGGCCCCTCAGAAATTCCTAGAATGATTTCAGATTGGCGGTAGAAAAAAGATCAGTGACATCAGCTACATGTAGATTCAATTTCAGAATCGTTTTTTTTTTCAAGCACGCAAGTTTAAAAAAATCAGGCATAAAACATTATTCTCTCAAAGAAACATACAGAACATTTATCAATATAAACATCAATAAAACAACGTTTTCTCATATTCATTTTGTGCTTTCCATTTTTGTAAGTTTAAACTGAATGACAGATTCTATTTGTTTACATTGACAACTGTCCGTTTCTAAGAAAGGGCGACAACCAAGATTAGCGGCGATGTCTATACGCCGTATTGCCGGCATAATTACTTGAATGCTGCTCGCCGTTTATGCGACTGAGGCCCTCGAATCAATAATTTCAATATAACAAGAGCGCATGACTCTTTGGCAAACAGGCCAAATCGTCAACTTTTTTGTTTGTTTTACTGGGCCCTGTATGTATTGCGCATAGGTGAAACCGGGCTATAACAAGAGCGCGTGACTATGTTAACGCATGGTTTTGGTCCCGTTATAACATGGGCAAAATAGGGAAAAATAGCCGATTTTATGCTATAATTGTCTTAGTTAGACCATTTTCTATCATTCTTGTTTTGAAAACAAACCTCAACAGAAGTTGTTTTATCTTTATTAATTTTTTCAAACAAAATTGCGAAAGAAGACCCTTAAAATAAACATGAGTTTTGACCCCGCCCACTTTCATATTTATATTTCATATTTATTTAAAAAAAAAAAGAAATATATTTGACTGATATAGCACCATATTTCATGTGTAAAATTAAATAAAGCACCATATTTCATGGGTAAAATTAAATAATTTCAAGTAATACATCTTTAAACATTACATATAATATTATATGCTTTATATATTTGTTAGGATAGAAAGTGTTCTGAAATTGTAGATACAATCTTCTTTTTGTTGACATGAAAAATGATTATGTAAATGGAACAGTTGTTAAATTTTTATAAAAGCAGCATTGAACTGAAGGAGGCCTGCCTGTTAAATGTGAATAAGGCGACTGCAGTGATTAAATTAAAGGGCTTATAATTCAAAAACTAGGTCGATGATGCAACGTTTCTCATTTAAATGTTTAAAGAAAAGAGATGGTGGAGTTTTAATTGCAATTTACTGTAACAACAAAAAGGGAAATGCCATTTTAAAGCATTATTGTTTCCTGTTTTTTTTCTTTTTATTTTATTATATGGTTAAAGTGACTTTATGAGATTTATGGGAGTTTTTGTCAATTGAGTTCAATAAGTAATGTATTTCATGACTATTATAGTTGTGATTGGACAAATAATTGATAATGAAAACAGATTAGGATCGAATATTACAGCTATCTTAATAATGAAGAAGACCGCTTGTCTGTTTTGAAACGTAAACGTTACCGATAAAGTCCAAACGATATTTTTTACAAATACAAGTGGGCCAAGCGGATAATTGATTTATTGCAAAGGCAAATAAAGAAATGAAAGCCATTAAATTATTTTGACCTTTACCTGCGCACACACCATTAACACTTTGAAAAAAATCGTCCTGGCTATATAACTGTATGAAAACAGTAGCACACGTCCTTGATAAAAAGGTGTTGTACTATGAATTAAAACTATGAAAAAAACGTTTTTGCCATAATGAAACACTTAAAAAATAACCATAGGACATTTCAAAATGTCGGACACTTGTATTTGTCAAAAATAAATGCGTTTCTTTTTTAAATCATACAAAAAGAGTGAATATTAAAAGCCAAGGAAAGAAAGGCACTACGACTAAAATTAAAATGTTACAAACGAGGTCTAGTTATCAGAAATTGATACCAACAAATCTTCGTGATTAAACGTGTCCAATCAGAATATAGGTAAAAGGCTATAATGAAGTGACGAAAAGAGTAAAAGCATACGGAAACATACGGAAACCATATGAGAATGTTTATTTAAGAACGGAGTTAGGGGCGTTGGTGTTGGGGTTGTGATGGGGGCTCGGGTAGTAAAGAAATAAAGGCTTATGGGTTTTCACGATTTTTGCAGTATATTCACTTCCATGGCAATTCAAAAAATTAAATTCTAAACGAAGGCTTGAAGTTATCGACAGACCAACAGTATAAAGACAAATTAAAAATACTTAATCTTTTTAAATGTCTATCAATAGTATTTTCCTCATACAAAAGATATTAAAGATGTGAGTGAGGTTAGATAAATTACTATTAATATTATGGCATTTATAATATTAGCTACTTGAATAAAACTTCAGCTTTTGATAATGTCAATTATGTTTGAAAGCATGTACTTGTGATATTTTAAGCATGTACTTAACCCAGCTGATGGATGTGCACGAGAATCGCCGATGTTTACATTAATTGTCATTATGACATGTAAAATATATCTATTTTTAATAATTTGGTTAAAGGAATTTCATTATGGTAAAGCAAAAATATTTTATGCACAATGACCTCAAAATAAACATTGATGCAGCAATTAGAGTTTTACCAATGTTACCTAATATACTAAAACATTGATAATAATTGCGAACCAATGGTATCATTGGCACCGCCAGTCAACAACAACACATGAGCTGGCCTTGTCACAGTTTGTTTGTGATCAAAATTATATTTAAACATTTCTCAAGAAGTTTATTGTTCATATAATGATATTTGACTGTTGGCCTTTCATTACCCATTTGCTTTATAATAGGCAGCTGATTCAAACAGGAAAATTTTTCAACAGACAAACGTTCATATGAATTTGACACGTGTGAGACAACAACCATTATTTTAATATCAAGACAGTTGTTACAACATATATATAAGGAAAAGTATGATTATTGTCAGGCCACTTAAACAAAAAAAAAACAAAAAAACAGGTGTTGAATATTTATAAACTTCCTTGTAAAAACAGAGGTGTATGAAACTAGTTAAATTTTAATTTCAATTAAATATAAAGAAAGTGAACTACCGCCCCAGAAAAAAAAAAGTAAATAAAAACACAAACAAAATACCAAACCAAAACCAAAACCAAAATTTATACTAAAAAGAAAAACACAACAAGAACAACAAAAAATTGTTTATGTGTAAATTTACTTTGTATAACCAATATCCATTAACATTAGTATACATTAGTAAAAACTAAATAACATTTTCATTAAGTGTATTTTGTAAAAATGAAATTTTATTTCGTAAAACACAATGTTATTTCGTGAATACGGAATGATATTTCGTAAATATGAAATATTATTTCGTTCTTACAAAAACACATAAAAGACGAAATACGGATAAATATTTTCGGATTACAAGACATTATTTCATGTTAACGAAATAGTATTTCGGTTTTACGATTTAATATCGCGTTTTACGAAATATTGTTTCATTTTTACATTATTTCGTGTTAATTAAATAAAAAAATGCTATTGCGGTGTTTTAATTAATATTCGTGTTTAAGTTTTTTTATTATAACGAAACATTATTTCATTATTACAGAATATTATACTTTTTTGTTTTCGAAATATTTTTTCGTTTATACGAAATATGAATTTGTTTTTACGAAATGTTATTTCGTTTAAACGCATGTAACATCGAGGTCAACAATGCGGTAAAAGGAAAAATCGGAAAATCTCATTTATATGTTCGTTACATTAAACGTTACAAAGTAGTTGTTTTATTAAATTTACATCCTTTAAACTGTATAAATTGATCATTGTTTTGTGAAGAATATATTCAACAGCTGCAAAATGACCTCTCGCATACTTCTTTTAAAAGAAGTAAACTTTCATTTTTATAGATGACTGTTGCTTTTTATAAATCTTGATTACTTCACGAAATGGTATTACTTACTGACGTGATTGGCGCCTGCGTTTTTTAAGACTTGACTTTTATTTTGCTATTTTGAAAAAGCACTTTGCTTCAACTGTCATCTTTTAAGTGGTTTTGTTAATTAGCTGAATTGATTTTCTTACTGTAAAAAACTTAAAAATGTAGATGTTTAAAAATTTCACCATTAGATCTACATGATTAGATATTGAACACTGCTACAGTTGGTGCTGGGGGCAAGAACGGTAGTTTGCAATTATCACTACCGTCTATAAACAGCCTCTATCAAACTGAAACTGCAATATTTTTAATTGTGCCTTTTTTTGGCGTTCTTGAGAGTTTCTTAATTTTCTATTTTATTGTCAAATTAATGACATTAGTTCTGCTTGTGCTGTAAGGAGATCGTAAATTTTTTTTAATATTTTTGAGATAATTTGTTTTTTTTTTTGCACCTGAAAACTCAGTTAAAATATTTATCCAAGTATCAATTTTGTTTAGCTAGACATTACTTACCAGAGAAAGGAGCTGCGTAATGTGAACGGCTCTCTCTTTTGTTGACATTTATATTCATATTCTATAACTTAATAATCAGTTGAACGTATTGCAACCAAATAATATTATTGACATTTAGATGTGTGAATTAGAATTGTGAAACATCTGCAGATGTGTTCTAGATAACAAATATGCGTACACGAAAGGAGTATGAAAAAAGTAGGTTACATATCCTAACGGTTAAACCCATCCAAATTTAAAAAGTACCATTACCACTGATCTGAGATATAAGAAAACTACAAAAAAGAAGAGAAAAAAGAGAAGAAATGATATTTAACTAAAATGGTAGAAGCTTATCCTTTCGTATGAAAAGAAACCTGCTTAAATTCATTTCATTTTTCACAAGAAACCGGATCTAAAATTTCACATAATTGTTCCATGTAAAATAATTTCGTCCAGGACGGTATATGATAATCAGTTATGAGATAGTCTACTAACTATTCTAATATATGGACATTTATCACTAATAAAAATGAAACAAGACGGTGCTCGTGCGCAGCTTAGACCTGTGTCAAGTACATACTTAAAGTCATTTCCGGAGTAAGTAGTGTAGTTTTTTTACAAAAGCTAAATTTTAACCAGCGCGGTGAATTTTCTTAAACATTGCATAATGACAGAATTTGTAATTGGAAAAAAGAAGTGCAAGAAAGAAATTGTTAGTAGAGTGAAATTCTTTACAATGACGAAGGAGATGGAATCATAAATGAAACATATATATAACAAGAGGGCCATTATGGCCCAAAGTCGCTCACCTGTATATAGGCCCCTGGAGCGGGGCAAGTTTAAACCCCAGGGCTTTTATTTGAACAAACTTGAACATACATATATATATATCATATATATATATATATATACATAATATTATATGTATATATATAATATGTATATATCTAAAAAAAAAAAGTCAAGCTAATGAATGACCCCCAGGGCGGGGCCAATTTTGACCCCAGGGCTTTTGTTTGAACAAACTTGGTAGACACCCATGAGAACATGTTTCATGCTAAATATCTTAGCTCTAGCTCTTTGAGTTCTTTAAAAGAAGATTTTTTAAGTTTTTACTATATGCACATAGGGAAAATCAATGACCCCCGGGGGCGGGGCCAATTTTGACCCCAGGGCTTTTATTTGAACAAACTTTGTAGACACTCATTAGAAGATGTTTCATACTAAATATCTTAGCTCTAGCCCTTTGGGTTCTTTAAAAGAAGATTTTTTAAGTTTTAACTATATGCATATAGGGAAAATCAAAGACACCCTGGGGCGGGGCCAATTTTGACCCTAGGGCTTTTATTTGAACAAACTTGGTAGACACTCACTAGAGGATGTTTCATGCTTTATATCTAAACACTAGCTATCTGGGTTTTTTCAAAGAAGATTTTTAAGTTTTTGCTATACACAGTCATATAAGGAAAATCAATGACCCCCGGGGCGGGGCCAATTTTGACCCTAGGGCTTTGATTTGAACAAACTTTGTAGCCTCTCACTAGAAGATGTTTCATGCTTAATAGCTAAACTCCAGCTATTTGGTTTTTTTTTAAAGAAGATTTTTTAAGTTTTTGCTATACACATATAAGAAAAATAAATGACCCCCGGGGCGGAGCCAATTTTGACCCCAGGGCTTTTATTTGAACAAACTTGGTAGACACCCATTAGAACATGTTTCATGATAAATATTATAGCTCTAGCTCTTTGAGTTCTTTAAAAGAAGATTTTTTAAGTTTTTACTATATGCATATAGGGAAAATCAATGACCCCCTGGGGCGGGGCCAATTTTGACCCTAGGGCTTTGATTTGAACAAACTTGGTAGGCACTCATTAGAAGATGTTTCATGCCAAATATCTAAGCTCTAGCTCTTACGGTTTTTTAGAAGAAGATTTTTTAAGTTTTTCTTATTGGTTGCCATGGCAACCAGAGTTTTTAATGGAATTAAAATTTTTGAACAACTTTGAAAGGGGTCCACCTAAGGATCATTTCTGTAAAGTTTGGTTGCAATTGGCCATGTAGTTTAGGAGGAGATGTTGTTTGAAAAGTTTGACGCCATTTTTTGAAGGACGCACGACGCACGACGCACGACGGACGCAGAGTGATGACAAAAGCTCACCTTTGAGCACTTCGTGCTCAGGTGAGCTAAAAATAGGGGTGAACAACCTACAATTCGAGGTATCTGTCTCTTAAAGTGAATGATTTGGCTTTTGTAGGTAATAATTGTGATAAGCGAAACCCAATTCGATATAAAGTTTTTTTTCTAACCTTATTGCCTGTCAAAGTGCGAAATTTTTTAGATGGATTTTATTTTATAGTTGCATATGCTTAAAATGCACATTTTCATGAAGTAATACCCCATTTCATTTAGAAAGATTAAAAAAGTTCACGCATTGAAGCAAAGCAAAACTATTTTTAATAGAATTGTTTTAAAATTGTACTAAAATTGAAATAACAAATTATAATTTCAAATATAATTAAAGGTATCGATAGACCGTCCAGGAGGAACACTCTCAATCAAACCGAGTCTGCAGCATGCTAATGATTCCTTTTCTAGCGTTCATTAAGATACTTATTTTTCTATTTCAAGTAGTAAATTTCATAAAGGGTAAATTTCTTTCATCTTACATTTTTAAAAAAATAATAAGGAAATTTAAGTGTTTTCTATTGTCCGTTGTCCAGATAAACTCGTGACTAAAACAAAAAAAACCGTTTAATATAATACCGGATGTATAAATTTAGGTTGTAACGAACAATTGTGTCATACATAATACGCTGAGATGACGCACAGTGCAACTTCCTACAGTTACCACACAACTACTGATGTTGTGAGCATTATAGAACATAAAAAAGAGAGATCCCTTCACATGAAAATTGAACTTTTTATTGCCTTCATTACATAAACTAAGTATTCAAAGAGACTGCTAAATTTTCACACATTGACAATTACTGAACAAGCATATCTGTTAAGGAGAGACTTATTGTTTAATATATCATGATTAATTATTCATAATTCTCTGTCAAATCGTAAACACAAACTGTCCGTAAATGCATAACATGTATTGATATGACTTAACTATTATGTTAATAACATGTAAACTATAACACATGCTCAAATTATGATCTTTTGTTTGGGTGACTTATATATCATATGGGCCGCGTGTTCATCTTTGTGTATTTTTGTGAATGTAGTTACGTGTAACACATGTCACTAGCATAAGGAATTTACTTACTTACTCACTAACTTACTTACATTGACTCTGTTTTCGTTGCTTTGAAATGAATATCCTCCGACAGTATTATGCCATAATATAAAATTTAGTCAAATTATATCATTAGTATGCCACTGGTAAGTAACCTTATCAACGCTGAACAATGAAACTACTTTGAATGTACTCATTTTATTGTAAAGATTACCAACCCAACTATATATGACAATATATGACCAGTTGTATCTCCTTTACGAGATAAAGTAAACGTTTGTCGGTCTTTGGTGAATAAGACAGGAATGTTTGCCCAATTTTCCGTCCGCATGACGGTTTGTTTTCAGTTTGACTTCCTGTAAAATGTACAGGAAAGAACTAAATATAAGAAGAGTTTTCATTGTTCATTTTTAAATTACAAAATAAAATCTGGGAATGCAATTGGTCATTTTAAAAAGAAATTGTAAAGGATAGTTCTTGTTATTCTAAGATAGTTCTAAACTATAATGTAAAGGAAAGTTATTGCCATTATGAAATAAAATGTAAAGGATAGTTTTAAAATTAAATGAACATAATTGCTCTTCAACTATCTAGTTAAATTGCTCACATATTTAAGTTCTGTTTTACTTGTACAATACTTCTTGCATTCAGATCTCATAACATTTTTTAATGAACAGTTTATTTTACGTAAGAACATACTGAGTTTATTTTACGCAAGATCTGAGTGTTAAATTTTGTCTAAAATAACAACTTGGTTTATGATGTTCAATAAGTGTCTGAAATATTATATGATTATTGATGTTTCAATTGATTTAATGTCTATAATGTTTATATATTTTTGCATATCAAACAAGTTTTGACAGAAAATAATTTCCTTACCGACTGCGTAGATGTTGGTGTTAAAAATTGAGCTTTTTTACTAAAACACGACAGGTTTGTTAAGAAACTCATACATCTTCAAGTGTTCCATTTTTCACGATTAATTACCCTACAAGAAAATTTCATGTCATTGTTATGTAAGCTTTGCTTACATTTCTATATGACTTTGAATGGAAAAACTAATAAATTACATATGCAAGTTAACCTGTTTTACTTCTATCAATTTTAAGATACTTCTTGTTTCTTACTGTCAGTTTTTCTTTTACTATTTGAACAATATCTGGTTTTTGTAATTGAGCTGAATGTCGACTGTTGTAAATAACATGGATGTCTTATTGTAACTTTCTATACTATAAGTTCCATGGATTAACCTCCGGCTGATAATTTACTGTCAATATTTTGTGTTGGCTTTTATATAAAACATCATTGAAACAAAACAATGGTCTTTTTTGTATTATTGTTGATTGTTTTGTCCTTTTGAAATGTATTATAAGTCGAATTATGTCATTTATAACTCAGCTTGTTTTACGAGTAACGAATAAGGAAATAATTATCACTAATTCATAATTTCCTTACTTAGGTCAAGGACTTAATTCTGTCTTCATTTTTATTTTATTGATACACCAAAGTATAATTCTGTTAAACTCTACATTCTTTATTATTCAGAAAAAATGATGATTACAAGATTGTTTTTTTATACGCAACCCAATCATATTTTACGTTTGGCCTTTCATTTCTTTATAATTTTATGAATAAGCAGCTGATTCATTTAATATATAAAAAAGAGGAAAACTTTTACATGAATCTTATATGTGTGTATGTGTCATCAAATATTTATTTATTATCAAGACAGCTGTTACAACAAAACATATAAGGAAAAATTCTGATTAGTGTTGTTAGGATGAATAACAGCAACACTAGATGTCAATTAATAATATAGTTCCTGGTGAAAAAATGTGCTCCAAACTTTTTCTCTGTAATGATTAATGATTAAAAGGTACTGGAACTATGTTCAAAATATTTTATTTTACAGTAGATTTAATACTTAACAATATAAATTACTTTGCTGTTGAAGGAACGTTTACTAGTATATTCACTCTTAAAAGTTTGCAAACAATCTGTTTCATAGAATTGATTCAAACTTTTAATTTGTTTTTGTTTTCTTTTAGTTTCTTATCAGTTACAAATTATTTCTTATTATTCATTCATCTATTTTTTTTATTTGGGTTCCTTTTCTGTTATAAATTATTTATCATTTTATTGATTGACCTGTCCGTGCTCTGTCTTGTGCCCTGTCCTGTTTTTGTTTGGTGTCCGCCTGGGCTCATTGCCACTGGTTCTTTTTGCTGGGTCGTTTGGTGGTTGCGTTTATTGAACGCCGCCTTTCATTGTTGATGATGATCGTGTTTATCATATTTTTTTCAACAATGACTTTAAACAACAATGTGAAGTTAATTGTTAGTTATTTGCTCCTAAAAACCTTAACATGATTTAATAAACAAGTAGAATGTTATATATCAGTTATTATTAATTCTTTGCCTTTGAAAAGATTTCACTACTTTCCGAATCGTCTTTAAATATAATTGTTATTTAACAATTAAAGTATCACGATATTGTTGACCACACTAAACTTTTGTATACAAGGATTGATCAAAAAGTGCATGGCCCGATATACTTCCGGTAGTCAGAGAACCAAACTTATGGTCTTGCTATCAATATAATCGCCCTCTACATCATTGCACTGTGCACACATGTGCTTCAAACTTGTTTAACCCTTCAAAATAGAACTCTCTATATAGGTCCTCAAAAACACATTGATCGCCTCCACGACACCTTCATTGCTTCCAAAAAGTCTACCACGAAGCTTGGTTTTCAGTTTCGGAAACAGGTAGAAGTCAGAGGTGGCAAAGTCCGGAGAATATGGGGGATGGGGAAGAATTTTAAAGTCAGTTGCAGCAGCCATCGCAACTTGGGATGTGTGAGCTAACGCATTGTCGTGCAGGAGCAGAACGCCTTGAGTCAGTTCGCACCGCCCCCTTTTACGCGCGATTTCTTGACGCAGACGTCTCAATTCGTCTGCATAGTACGTTCGGTTTATTGTACGACCTTGCTCAAGATAGTCAATAATGATTATCTCCTGACTATCCCAAAAAATTGAAGCCATCATTTTCCCTCTGATGGCAGCTCTTGAATTTCTTCGGAGGGGGTGAACGAGGGTGCTTCAACTGCATGCTATGTTTGCTGGATTCTGGATCGAAGTGATGGGTCCAAGTTTCATCTTAAGTTACGATCCGGTAGATAAACTCAGGTTCATCCTCGTAGCGAGACAGTAGATGTCTTGAAATGACAAGCCTGGTCCGTCAGTCAACTTTCTAGGGACCCATCTAGCGGAAACCTTTGTCATGCAATAGACATCAGTCAGAATTGCCTGAACTGAATCAAAGCTTATACCCACTTCCCTAGCAATGCTTCGCAAATCTCACCTTCTGTCGCACATTACCAGATCGTGAACAGCTACAGCAATTTCATAGTTGGCGGCCTCTTTTGGCAGCCCTCGCCGCTCATCTTCTCCAATGCTCTGTCTGCCCCTCTTAAATTCAGCAGCCCTTTTTTCACAGTGCTATAGGAAATTGACTCCTTGCCAAGTGTATCGATGAAGTCTTCATTGATTTCCTTCCATCCCTTTTTTACAGAGGTATTTAATGACGGCTCTGATTTTAACTTTCTCTATTTGGTCTAAATGACACACCCCTCAACTGATAAAAGTGTGTTTCATTTTATTTAATCTGGGTAAAACCGCGTGTTTCTCGATCAGTAATCTTCAATAAGATATCGTATGTAAATGTCAGTGTAGTGGTTAGAAGTATATAGGGCAGATAACTTTTTGATCATACTTCGTTCTTTTAACAAATCAAAATGTTGGGTTTGTGTCAAGATGTTGTCAGATAGTACCATTCTTATTTATTAGGTAGACAGCAATGTTTTGATATATGATACTTATTCATCTCTTGCATAAGTAAAATTTGGCGTACCCCTAGAATCCATTCTTGGACCTCTGCTTTTTTTTATTTATGTAAATGACATTGCAAGTGTTTAAAAAATCTTTATATACCAAGAAAAAGTTATGACATTAAACCAAAGTCATTTGGACTATGCCTGCTCTGGTATTTCTCAGAATCTGAAAAACAGGCTCCTATCTACTCAGAATAAGATGATTAAGTTTTCACTTAAACTTGATTAAAGAAGTCAGATTAATTTAGTGAACTTTCAGCAGTAAGGCTGTTTACATATTTCAAGCAGAGTCGAGCAAATTATTCTCAATCATATTTTCAAAATATATACAGATTCTGCCTCTTTTTACATACATTTCATTTCAGCTAGTTCTGTACATAATCATATTAGCAGATTCTTGCTTGAGAATTCCTTATTATGAAGGGTTAGGTAAAAAAGTCTTTTCCTACAATGGCTGCTCCAAGTGGAATAAACTACCACAATATATAAAGAATTTCACCAATCTCTTCAAGGACTTTGCCAAAAATGTAAGATCTGTTAACCACAGTGTATAAAGAGTTTTTTTTGCATGTTGTGATATCGTATTTTGCATATACAAGTCTCTTTAATAAATTCAAATGCAAAACAAACTGCTTGTGCCTCGCTAGGACATATCATTATACATCCTGGACCACAATGGAAACAAATGAATTTTCACGTTTTTGTGTAATCCTGGGTATATGAACACATGTCCTGGTACATCTTTTCATTTTAATAACAACTTGGAGGTATTTTGATATCTTTCATATTATAAAGTCTTTCAAAATGATTATTACGTTACTGTGTTTCAGTTGTTCTTCTTATCACTAGTCTTAAATTATTTTTGAGCATAATTTGTTTCATAATCAGTGTTATAAGCTTTTCTGGTCCGTCCAGCACTTTTACGTGATAAAAACTGAGTTCCACACAAGCCGGTGATAGGGGTGCGTTGGGATTTTAAACATTTTCGTTATCCCGCATGCACAGAATCCAGATATTTATTTGTAAATATGTTTTTATTTTGTCGAAGTTTCAAAATAATAATTATGTAATAGTGTTTCTTGTTCCATGAAATGCCATGTATTTAAATACTTAAATAAATTAATGCAATGTAAAAGACCGCCAAGTAACAGGCTAAATTGAACAGGGTTGCAACACTTAAATTATGTTGTCTCTGACGTTCATTAAGGGTTCTATTTTTCTTTAAAACGTCAAAATAACAAATTAGATAATTAAAATGTGGTATTATTATCACGTATTTAAATTCATAAATGATAAATAATTGAGTTAATAATGACAACTCACATTTGTAATAAAGGAAAAACAGGAAATTCGAGTCTTTCATTTTTTCTTTTACCGATTTTGCCGTGATTTAAAAGAAAATAATTGAATATAATACCAAATGAATGAATTTATTGTATGCAAAAATGCCTAGAGGAAATCAATGTGCTAATAGATTATTGACCCCTACCCCAAAAACGAAAAACAAAGAAAACAAACCGCGACATTACCGCCCCCGCCAACTAATGAACTTTAAGGAGTAATTTAAGGAGAAAAATGTATACATTATCAAAACTCTGAAAAAGAAGACCCCTCGGGAGCAAAAGAATAAAGCAAATATATCGTTTTATTTAGAATCTTATCATGGGTGATAATAGAAATTATGTCGTCCACACCTGACTTCACCCTACTCATTAAGTTTTTGCTTAAGCGGTACTTAATCCTTCCTCAAAATCTACAGAATTATATTCAACGACCCCGAAAAACAAAGAAAGTATTGAAATACTGAGAACAAGAACGCATTACCATACAAAACTTAAAATCTGGTATAGCGTCTTGAAAGGGGGGATCTTCTTTCGACGGCCTACCAATAGCTGTGAATTCAATAAATGTGTTATGCCAAATGGGCTTGTATTAATGTCTTATGTGTTATCGTAACAATTGTAAGCATAATTATTCATATCAACCATTACCTATTTTGTTAAGAAATTTGTTCAATGATATAAAATACCAATTTGAATACAAATGTAGAAATAAAGACGAATCAGTGGCAGAATTTTTTTTTAAAAAATTGTAATTTGAATGAATATTACCTTTAATGTATGGGACGCAACTCAATTGAAATTATAGATTTAATTCATAAAGAGTTAACTCGCTTTTCAACCTTGTCATTTTTCGTTTTTCGGACAAGTAAATGATACCTTTGCGAATTGTATATTTTTCATATTATCTGTACTGCTTCTTATTTTGTAAGAAATCTAATATATATTTGTATTATTTTAAGGCTGATAGGAGGATGCTTCTCCACCCCTATTATGCCAATGATAAATGGGGTTACCCTTTAACTTGGGCAGCCGAAACTGAAAAAAAAAGTCTTATGTGTTATATCATTTTAAAAACTCTATTTGTCTGTTTGGAAAAGTTTATCTTTTTATTTTGTATATATTACAATTACAATGTCTTTATTGCTACTCTAGAATGATTTGAGTAAATTGCCATATGCACATAAAACGGATTTTCATAACAAATAACAATCTAAACAAGTTAAGCACTGATGCAAAGCATCAAAGGGTGTCCAAGCAAGAAATGCAGCAAGTGAAGATGAACTAGTAGACATATGATGACAATATATTCTTAAAGACTTTTCAATGGTTAATTGGTTTTTACCAGAATTGTATATCATTTATAAATCGGTGGGCATATAAACTTTGGTAGGCATGCTAGAGATTAGAATATTACTTTTTTTCCCTACAGGAACTTGAAATTTTATCAATATTAACGATAGTGTCCAAAATATACAGGTCAATGATATCCAAAATATACTCCCAATATGGTATTAGTTTATTTATACACTATAGGCTATATAGGGGGTATTTTTGGATATTATCATTAATATTTCGGATTTGATAGAATTTCAAGTTGATGTGGTATTTTCTTTGGAACATACAAAAAAGTAGTCGAAATCAGGGTCAATTTTAGAAAAAGAGACTTGAACAGCAAATAGGTTTTATGTTATGCTACTTCTAGACCTGTTAACTGTCGCACAATGTTAAAATTAAAGCGACATATAAAGTTAGGAACTTGGTCGATTGAAATATTCACGGTAAATATGTCAGCAATCAGGGCCGTAAAAAAAAAGAAACCGGAAAGAACCTACTGAAAAGACTTTAACATATGATATAACAATTAGTAAAAATGGCATACTTAATGTTTTCTATAGATTTATGACGAATGCAAGTAATTGTTTGAAAATGTTTCCATTTCATTTCCTTCAAAATTCTCCAGTTTGTTATTAATTACCATAGCGCGACACAAATGACCGTTAGGTCATCAGACCTCTCCACAGTGTTGAATTTGATTGCTGGCGGCATCTATTTTTGGGTATCAAATTGAGTTTAATGAATCTGATTTAAAGCGTAAAACATTAAAACCAGTCTAGAAACATTGTTATGCGCATGTCCCGATTCAAAATAAGACTTTACTTAAATGAAGAATTAACATCGTCTGTAGTAGATTGTTTATTGTTTTATGAACAGCAAATTTGAAACAAGTGACAGTAAACATTTATAATGGCTACAATACTGTGAAATTTGAAAAGAAGTATTGCTTTTAGGATGGTATATCTGGCCACATTTCTTTACTCATTTCGTTGTAAATAATTGGGTCATTATATAACTGTCCAGGTCATTGGCATAGTTATTTTTAGATATGCTCAGCCAGTGAAGGTCGCGTAAAGAATAATAACCAACTGTGTACTACAAAATGATAAATAAAAAAACCCGAAGAGCGTGATTCATTGACGAAAAAGATTATTTCATTTAAATATGTTTGCAGTGCGAAATTCTCCAGCTCGCTATTCATTGTACATATCGCGACATTTCATTTTTAATGATCAAACACTCTCATACCAATCAGAATGATCGGCTATTAGGACCGATTAAAAAGCCCGAGAAGTTGCAATTGCCCTTTTCATTCCATAAGGGGCATCGTGCTTCGGCGCGGACGCCAATCAGTAAATCAGTTATAGATAATAATGAAATTTCATATAGTTAGAAACTATTATAACATTACTAGGATTTTATGCACATATTTTTCATCATGTCATGCTTAAACAACTGACGTTTAGTGAATCTACTTGTTCAGATAATCCCGAACTTCTGAATTCAAGAAACTTCCAAATTCCGAACTTTTAGGCTAGTCCCAGAGGTGTTCGTTTTTGAGAAGTTACACTGCATAACCATGTTACAAGATCACTGAATTGTAGACCAAAATTTCATAGATATTTCTTATGCCATTTTGATTGTCCGGCAGTTACCTTTTATTGGTTTCATGTTTGATAATTTCCATAATTTTCGAATTGATGGGTTAACCTATTTACATTCTAGAGGGAAAAAAGATGAAGAATTAAATCTATTTGGTCGATGGAAATCTTAATATATAGAATTAGAGAGGGTTGGAACATTACAGATTATTGGATCTAGTTTATTAATCGAAAATCATTGAAGATTTCTTTAATCGATGTCAAGTACTTTAGAAATGCTTGAAGGTCTAAGTACAGGACCTCAATCTTTGTATATGAAACAATACTTGCTCAATCTTGTACGTTTTCTGCAAAGAACAAAAATTTAACATATGTTATTCGGCTTAAAGCAGCACGCCTCAAGATTAATGCTTCTCCTCATGAAAATTTTGAAAATGAGTTTAAATGTATATTAGTGTATGGTAGGTAAAAGGAATCATTTTACTCATTATAAATGACACTTTCAACTTACGTTTTCATACAAATAGAGGTCAAAATATGCAAAAAATACATTTATTGCGTTAATAACTTATAAGAAATATAGATAAATTAAATGAAAAATTCACCATAAATCGCTCAAAACATGTAAATTATTACTTTAATCTTGAATATTGTACTTTGCCTCTAGTACATTTTTCACAAGTTTGATTTATTGATACAGTAACGCTCCTCTGTATGCATGCTGCTTTAAATTATAAAATGTCATGTCAAATGAGGTTGTCAAACAGGTAGTTGGAATGATTTTAGTCAAGACAGCACATCCTACATAGTAAAACATTAAAATATCTTATTTATCAACTTGTAATACAGTATACAAATAGCTCAATATTCATTTGGTCTGGATTCACCCCGAGCATCAAATTTCGCAATGCTTGAAAAGGCAAAGGAATTGATGAATAGTTCAAACGTGTTGTTTTAAAGTGGTACATGAAGGTGTTTATTTGCCATGTCCCAAAACAAAAGTTGAGTTTTTTTCAGAGAGAAGATCGTAATACATCCAAGACATACCTAGGAAATTATGTAATGCTCATGCTCATGATCAGCACATTGCAGTGTGCAAGTTTTAGCCGTGAGACAAATACTCCTAAAAATTTAAATCTTAGTTAATAGTTTTTATTACAAATATGTTATTCTTTATTTTACATTTTCAATTTTCGGGTTTTTGAACGTTCTTTAGGGATTATGTTTTGTTTTCTAGCTTTTCTGTCTTAATCAATTGCATTATACGAATTTTTGTAGTTTATTACAACTTAAGGGAGATAATTGTCATGTTATAATGGTTATTTGCTGTCCTAGGTAACTCCTTTTAGAAGTCAAGTGTCTATTGAAAGCTAAAGGACTCTTTTAAATGTTATGATTATTTTCATATCATAATATTTAAACGCTGAATACCGTCCTGTCCTTTCTAGAATTATTATTTAGCTTTTGCAGCGCTTTCAAAGCATTAATTTTTATCTCTGTCTTAGAAGAATTTTTACCCATGCATATATTTCAAACAATTCTTCATGGCCGGAGCAATGAGCTGGATTTATTGTTATCGTATGCTATATGTTTTTTCTGATTATCAGGATTACTTAAAGTTTTATGCAGCCATTGAACAAATAGTGCCCAACAATCTTCATAAAAGTGTATATTTTGAAAAAAAATTAGTCATTTTGTATTCCCCTCCTCTCCTTATAAAAGAATATTAAGAAAAATATTGATTTAAGTCAAAGAAAAGTCAATAACTAGCTACACAAACATGCATGCATCTTATTTTCCAATGTTAATACACCTGGTGAAACATAGATATATTTACCGAGTTACTTGTCCAGTCTGTGATTATGTATATTTAATGACTTGGCATCGGTGATTATTTTTAGAAATACATAATTGTAAATAATGATGTCATTTCATTATTTTAATACACATTCGTTTTCTAATTTATTCGTTATTGAAATTAAAATTAATAAGAATAAAAGTGTAACAGCTTGATTAAAAAATTCAAAAATCACCAGCATATGACATATACTAGTATTTAAAACAGTTAAATTGAAAGGAGAATATCAGCTTTTTAAACAATAGATGTTTTTGGTTTGGACTTTTGAATACCAAATATAAACAACATAAAAAATCTTTATTTTCTTATGAAGATAAATGTTTTGGATAAAGATTCGGACATTTTTTAAAGAATTGATTAAATTTTAATTGTTCATAGTTTAAATGGCAATCATGACCTATTTTAGAATTTGTTGTTTATATTGTCAATCGATTCATTAATTCGTTCGTATTTGCTACACATATATTTTTTGCATGTTTATGTGAAAATAATATAGTTCAATTAATATGTAATTTGATCATTTAAAAGTTTAAATCAAACAATAATACATATAAATATTGTATTGTAACAAATGATTAATGATATAAGTTCTATGTATGTATAACGTGTATTTAGTTTAACTACTATAATAGTACGATTACTAAGCCTTACAGTTTTGTTTGATACACTGATTAGCTTTCAGAATTGGCCTAAGAAAGATTAACACAGTTTGTTTATGGTATTATATATCTTTTTCAGTTTTTTTGTACAATGATACACATGCATTTCAATTTGATGAGAATTTGGCATAGATTTACTTTTCCACAGTCTACTTAAATTCACAGTATAAAGAGCATTTTAATGTTGAAATTAATCCCTTTACTTTTTTCTGAATTCACCTGAGAAGATATTTTCATCACTATGACAGCTGGCCGAATTGGCTAATTTTCTTAACTGTACATTGATTTATTTTGATTTTTACTTACATAAAGAAGAACAAAAATAAATAAGCTGAGGTTTATTTATCAATATATTGTAATTCGTCAAACAGAATGTATCTTTCTGAAAATATTTTCAAACATTCATCATAACTTCAGAAAAAACATACTTGAAATTGACGTGCAAAGTCATTTATAACTCAAAGTCATTATTTCATTATTAAATTATTCAATAAATCGTTGTTGATTAGTTCTTTATTAAATAAATTCTGCCCATAAATACCAAAGTTACAGCAACTAAGTAAAATAGGAAAAATGACCTTGATGATTAATGTCACTTCATACGTTTACAATTAGTTTTGTTTTGTATTAAATCAAATCCTTAAAATGCTTAACATAATAAAAACAAAATTCGACAATTTGACTTTAACGGTCAATATCATTTAAAGATGAATTTTATTTGAAGCATATATAGTCCAAGTATGAATCAAATCCGTGACAATATACAAACAACACTATCAAATACATTTAGGTCAAACCTTAACTTTCAAATCCATAAAAATAAGTATCACTAAGTAACAACAATTTAAATCAATTTCAGTACCTTGATAGTGAATGGCATAAAATGGTTATGGACTATAATAGACTTGTTTAACATGTCTGTTTCGCTTTTAGGGTTTTTTCCATTTCAAGTATAATTCAATTCGTATAAAACAAATATTAACTATAATTCAAGCTCAAGGTTTCCGTGGTCGTATGCTTAAAGTCGTTGGCTTTAAACAACTTGCACTTCACCGCAGTTTGTTCGAATCACTCCAAGTTACATTTTATAAGATGACATTGACTATCAATGCCATATAATAGTCAGAGTCATACATTGTATCTGAAATATTCAAGATACTAAGAGGTTTTGTTATAATTGTTGTTTGTCAAAGGTTTGTCAAAGAAAGTTTATTATCCATAAATGGATCCAAAATGATAACAATTTAAGCAAACTGCACTACATTGACACTGGCGGTCAATGTTTCATCAATGGATAATGTAACTTGTAATTTTAATAGTTAGTACAAATGTTTAAACAAATTGTTTGTATAACAGAAAAATTATGTAGAGCTGAACGATTTTCGAAGAACTGAAATATAATATCTCGGTTCGCAACTTCTTTGAAGATAATTAGATAATAATAATGTCAGATGGGATTTTGTATATGTCTATCTCAGGGTTCAGTAATCGGACGCCAGGGATCAACGTATCTATAAAGGTAAGTAAAGGTTCAGCACTTAATTAGTTTTGTGTTTGTGGTATTTTTGTTCTTTTCATCTGATCGTTGCTTGTTCGAAGGTTCTCAAGAACATGAAGCACTTAGGATATGTCGTGCGCGTTTTGTTTTTACATCAAATTATAGAAAAACGAAATCCCTTATGGAAGCCCAAAACGACAAAATTGAAAATGTTAAGTTTCTGTTCGATTGAACCTGTTCATAGGATGGTGAAGTGCAAATTACTCATAACGCCTAGTCTATGATTTCAAGACTTCATACTCTATAATATCGCCTAATTTCTTTTTCGTTTAAACACATTTGTTTTTACTTCTGGGCTATATGGTTGGTAGAGTGTATTTGTCAGTACCTTCCATGAGCAAACTCAAACTGAACCTGCAACATCTATATTTTGCCATTTTGTGCATTCTTTAAGGCTTCAATTAACATGATCAGCTAAAACTTAGAATTATACCAAGTATTGCACTGTAAATAAAATGGCTGATACTGACGATGCTGTCAAAATGTCTTATTAAAGATTCTGGTTTTCAGATTGTATTCTGCACCATGACAATTGAAAATTTTGTTTAAACAATATTTAATTTGTTATCATAAAGTTTATACAAATAATTTTATGGATCGAGTAGGAAGCTTTGAAAAGCTTTTTCTGAACTCTCTCCTTTAAGCTGCGGTCTCACTTACTCCCGGCAGAGCCCAGGACCATACCGGTAAGTTACCGGGATGATCCGGGACGATCCGGGATGAAATTATTGTTGCGGTCACACTTACCCCGGCAGTACTACGGTAGTTCCCTACTGACCACCCAGGATGCGCTCCGGATCATCCAGGCAGAGCCTAGGTGAAACTACGGTTTATGCCGGTGCTTCCCCGGTCGTTCCCGGATGACGCCGGGAGAGCCCCGGTTGACCCAGGCAAAGCCCCGGTCGATGCAGGCAGAGCCCCGGCAGAGCCCAGGACGATCCAGACAGCGCCCCGGTAGAACCCCGGTGGATTGAAAACGCCCGAAAATGTTAACATTGATACACAGTTTTTATTTAATATAATATCTATTGTTCCAGAATAGTAATTCATGATGATTTTCTGAAAAATCCTTATCCGTTACTGGATAGAAGGGAAATGGGAAGGCTTTTAATATAAACAAGTGCAATCATCGCAAATTGTCGTTATTCTTTTGAAATGATCCTGGCTTTGCCGGGGCTCTACCGGGATCAACCGTAGCTCTACCTTTATCCTCCGGGGCTCTGCCGGTATATACCGGGGCTCTACCGTAGCTCTACCGTAGCTCTACCGGCTATATCATACACCGGATCATCCCCGGTTTGTGCCGGCAGAGCTAAGGTGCTTCCTCGGTATAACCCCTGTCGTTCCCGGCAGAGCTAAGGATGAAGCCGACAAAGCTATACCTTCCCGGATCATCCCGGACCACCCCGGTGATATTAAATATTTTATTCCATCCGGGGTCGAATGCCGGATGTTCCCGGATCATCCCGGATCATCCAGGACGTTGCCGGCAGAGTTACGGATGTACCCCGGTTGTTCCCGGTCGTACCCTACCGGGGCTCTGCCGGGATGTAAGTGAGACTGTAGCTTTAGTATGGTAAAATATGTCTTGTGCTGAGTTCTGTAAACGTCGTCTTGCATTGTTGATTTTTCTTCCCTTTTTATGTCTTTGTTAAATTGCATAAAATGCCAATAAAATGAAATGCATTATTTTCAAAATTAAAACCGTAAAGAGGCACATAGTAAGTTCATGCTTTGAAAGGGAAATGTAGTTATTTGGTTGTCATTTGCAAAACCAGCTGTTTTCTTATAAGGGTACATGATACCAGACATAACCTTTCAAACGAAGCTGAACGAGTTCATCCTTAAATTGTTTTAAATGAAATATTTTAAGAACAAATTTGATCATAGAAAAGTCTTATTGAAATGAATTGTTCTTTGCTTCATGTAACAAGCGCCCATGCTCATCAGATATTATTCAGTTTATGTTAGATTTGTGTTAATTTTTTTTTCTTAAACTAGCTTATAACAAAGCGCTAAAATTGAAAATGTTGCAAGACATACAATTAAAGTTACATTAAATAAATTTCATAAAAACAGAAAAAGCGACATTTCATTAATAAATTGGGTTTCATATCGACTCCAGATCTTATTTTTGGTGTCAAGACAAACAAAATGAGTTTCATAAGCATAAAAAATGGACAACCTCATTGTGGCGAAATCGGAAGTACAATATCTGTTTGCATGAGAAACTCCGCCTTGAGATCATCCGTACATCAATATTAAATCAACAAACATGACTATATGTAGCAGTCCTAATTAAACGGTATATTTCCGCATTGTAACGGATGTTTTCATACAAATTTAATCTGTTTTATGAGATGATTACTTTTTAGTGAACCTCAGGTCTTTTGAACCGTGTAGTTAAATGGTTAAAATGTGTTTGCACAAGAAAAATCTCATATTTGTTGTGTTTCGGATAGCAACTATAACACTGTGACGTAGGGCATACACAAGCTGATTATAGTCTTCATTTGCATGTTAAAATTTGTATACGAACTTAAGTGTTACCGTATGGTTTTCCCATTAAAATCCTTATTTATGAACAATATTCGATGAGATTTACAACAATACTGTTAAACAGGTTAATGAAAATGTAGAATGTTTGATTTTTAGGCCGACGGCAAAATATTTTTACATATTTATTTAATGTAACTTTAAGTATCAAAAGTTGTATTATCACTTAAAATTCAAATAGAACTTTTATAATGAAATATTTATACAAGGGTGTTTTGCATTATTTTAAAAGGTATCTCCCCGTTAAATTAGAGAAAACGGAGTCTCTAAAAAGCGCCCAAAACGACAAAACTAAAATGTTGAACGCTCGGTTTGATTGAGCCTATTGATGGAGGAAATTTTACATTCCAGTGTACGTCCGAACCCCCTAGCTTTGGCTTAAGCAGAATTCTACATTTTTAACATGAAAATAGTGACCTTTTGAATTCATGAATTCAGATACATCCGCAGATCCGGCGGTAGTCATGGAATCTTCAATGTTGGACTTTTATGTCATTCCATGAAAAGTGGCGGGATAATAAGGGCAGAACTAAACAGAATGGATCAAAGGTTAAAAAGCCTTCATGCCACAAATATGACGTTTAAAGATAAAGTTATTAAAGCATATAACATAACCTAAGCGTGATTCAACATTATTCAAGTAGAAATATTGGAAAGTACATTTCTACAATGTTTTTTTTAATTCTTTTACTAGGTGAATAATTACAAAAACGTTTCAAAATGATTGCTTATTTAATGTTGTTTGTAAATCTTTTAAAAAAATGCAGCTGATACATAAATGTTCATTGTAGCATAAGTGAATATACAGTAACTTCCCTTTATTCGTTTTCATAAGTCACTTGGCTACTGGTAATTTTAATGTTTGTAACTTAATTAGAAACACTCCGATCCAATATTAAAATGTGAGTATTTGTTATGCATATGTGTTGTGCCGTTTCAGGTGTAACTTGGTATGATTATTAATGCCTGGTTGATTACGTCTTCAATCCATTTATTCACCTTATTTTCACCAAACCTTCTTAACAAATGACTTATCATGACACTTCTATTTGAACCTCAATAATCTTACAAGACCAACATCATCATATTTCTGCAGTTAAGATACGTAGATGTTCACGAACGTTTACTGCCAACTCTGATATAAGGGGGAGCTCAACTGACAACAGCATGACTGCTTTTAAAACAGTATTTGTGTAAGATGAGTTAGGTGTTATAATAAAAAATAAAAAAAAAAAAAAAAAAAACCCAAACAAAAACAAAACAATCAAAGAATCAAGAGCATTTCAGATTAAATATTGCATTATTCAAAAAAATTAATGGTCACCTTGTATTAGGCAAAATTCTTTGGGCAATTACTTGCTACTATGTAATAAACATGCTGCTACCTATGTGCAGACATACTGCTACCTGTGTGACGAACATACTGCGGAATTTGAAACTTAAAAAATGCCACGTATGCAACTGATATTTATATGAATGACAAACTGTTATCTGTTTGACTGACATACTGCTTCATGCTAAACTGCCGATTGACAAATAAATATATATTGCTTAAAGGGAGACACAGGCAAAATTTTCATTTCGTCATTTTGATTTTTTTTCATGCATTATTCTATAAATGTCCTCAAAATAAAAACAGTAGGCAGTCACAGGAACAAAGCTATTTTTCATTATAAAGTATTAAATAATGGTTTTCATGCGGGTCAGGTAAGAGCGTTTGGATTTAACATTATTTGTCACAGTGAACTTTGGAAACGATAAAGAACATCTAAACTGTATGACTTTTACTTGTTTTGATCATACAATATCCACAATATCTGTTATTGCAACTTCCTTGTTTTAAAAACTTTTTGGTGATCCTGTCGGCTTCTAAATTTCGTTCAATATATATAGATATATTTCCGCTTCAAACCCAAAATACATAGAATTATTACAGGAATTCATGCCGAGATTTAAAAAAATGTCATTTCAGTGTGATTTGAATTCATAAGATCATTTTAATAGTTTTGCTATTAATGTGCCCGAGAATACATTTAACATTACAATATCACTAATTAATAATTAATTCCTGTTTGTTTCGCGTTCAAAATTATTTTTGGTACGTTACTTGCATCAAATGTGCGGTAAATGCCAAAGTATAATTTGTTGTTTTTTTTTCATGTAAATAAATAAAATGTACTGTCCACGCCCCCTAACACCGGTTTTAGCAGAACATTTGAACACGAAAATTGTGAAATTTTTATTTGCGAAACATCCGCAGATGTGTTCATACGACGGCCATGGAACATTCAGTGTGACAGTAGTGCCATTCCATCAAAAGCGTTACTTATGGATTTTATGGAAACTTTATATTTTGCTAACCAGAAAAGATGTAGTGCTGTATTCTTTTATTTGGCATCCCAAATATCTATGATTTAACTTTAAAATTTAAAGTTAACTTTGTTTAAAATGTGATTGAAAGTACTCATTTCCCTTTGTATTTGCTAATTCATTCTAATATTTACTTGGATAGAAAAATTGAAAATGTACTCATCATCATGTTCTTAGTCTCTCATAACTCTTTTAGAGTGGTTTTGTACATGTATTTCTTTGTTATATTTGTTAATGTATGTACAAAAGTGAGACTTAAATAAACAAATTGACTTGACTTGTACTCAATAAAACATTTTATAATTTAGTAAAAATGATAAATCGGTATAATTATCTTCTCTCGGTGATGCTAAGATGCCAGATCTGTTTGACAGGTTAGACTCACTGTATGAACATTGTAATGATGTTAATATACTAATTGATGAATTTGAGAAGGTTGTCAGTTTTTGTAGTGAATCTCTGTTGTATGGTAAACTTCACAAAAACCATAGACTACAAAAGAGGGCATGGTTTGGTGTTGAATGTAAAACTGCCCGTGAAGTGTTTAGGTTTTTACTGCGAAAATCAGATAATGTCCAAGTTTGCATTATTTAAACATTGATAATGACAATAAGCATTCATTTAAAATATATGTAGACAAAAATATATGCATATAAAACAATTAATAGCTGATATTGATTAAAGCATTTACAACTCCAAAGAATGTTGGTAGAAAATAAATAATTTTTAAGAAACCTGTAACAGACATTCATAATATAGTAGATAAGTATTGGTACCTGATTCACTCACTTTAAACAGTTGTTTTCTGTAGGTGATATCGATTGAGGTATTGGTGAAAATTTACATGATGCAATTTGTAATGTTTGTCAGATGAATATAATATTAGGATGACATTGAGAACTTTCTTTTCTCTTTAATAGCCAAAAATCTAAGGATGAAATAAACGAAATGGTTAAGAAATAAAGTCTAACAAGGCAACTAGTGGCGCACATCTTCACATATCATTTGTGGTATAGACACTTTACTTCCTTATATTTGCAAATTATTTAATAAGATATTTAGTTATGGAACATTCCCAGAAAAATGGTGTCAATATGTAGTTATACCTGTTCATAAAAAGGCAGTTTGTTTAACCCTAATAATTATAGAGCGACATCCTTTATTGATGTCGTATGGAAAGTACACATCAAAGCTGATTGTTTATACAACACAATTGTAATCTGCTAAATCTAAGTCTGAAGTTTCTTATATTTTTGATTGCACTACAAGATTTCGTTGAATTCCGTGACATGTCACTTCTTCTTCCACAAGAAGAAAACAATTTATTAGTACATAATTCTAATCAGCGTAAAAAAGAATATCTGAAATTATTGCAACAATCTTGTGAAAAAGGTCATTTTTATGGTCTAACCTATGCATTTCATCATTATAAGGCTAGAAGATACATAAACATACCTTAACTATATTTTTTAATTCAAATTGGATAAGTTTTCATTATTTCCCATAAAATTATTAATAAAAAATTCCAATTGGAAACATATCCAGTTTGAGTTAGTACAATTCGAAACTTTTGCCAGTTACTTTTAATGAAAAAAAAACTGATCGAGTTTTAAAAAATGCTTATAGTGAAGCTTTTTCAACAAGAAATGCATAAAAAATACATATTGAACAATAATTTTCACATAAAACATAATTTTCAACGCAACGCATATAATAGTTTAAAGGACAAAGCCCTATTAAAAGACATATCATTGTCATATCAAATTTAAAGCTTTTAACAATTAATTGGATTTCAGAGTGCAGTAAACACCTTGTCAAAACACGTTATGTAACACTTTTTATAGTTATGGTCATTCAAGTTGAATAGTTTCATATGCTGCTTCGACATCTTCTGTATCAGGAGTAAGATCAGTATATTGATGAGATTCATCGTCAGAGGCATTTATGTTAACTCTCGCTAGTTCAGTTGTTGCTTCTGTTGCTGCTTCAGCTGTTACAGTTTCTGTCTTATTTGTTTTGTTTGTAATGGCATCATCATTGCCCCTAAAAATAGAATTACCACTTTTCTCACGGACCATTAAACTCTCATGAAAGCAAACTATTAGAAAAAATATTGATAAAAATGATTATTAATGCAAAGTTTAGGTTTAAGGGAAAAAAAGAAGAGCAACATCAACGGCGACAAAATTTTAGCTATTTAATGTTACTATTCAAATTTAAGATCTTTCGTATTTTTTAATATTTACATTATATAAGACCACATTTTCCTATGATCTTGTAAGCTGTTAATACCAAGGACAAATCATTCTGGATATCAGAATAAAGCTAAACATGCATATCGTTTAATAACATATCAACATATCATATGATTTAAGGAACAATAGAATTACCTTCCACTGCAACTGACATTAGTCCCATCTTTTACTTTAACATGAAATAAATAAAATGAAAAAATGAATATTGTGAAAACCCCCAAAAAGTTCATATCTATATCGCCTTTAAATTCACTTGATAAAGTCCATTGATGTACATGTATTGGTCTTCAAAAGAATTAAGAAAATAGTCTTTTGTTTTATTCCGTAAGGGATCTTTGCTCATTTGTTTAAACATGAGTTTATCTAAATAAAGTTTTGCTAAGTTTTTTGTTACTTAAATATTAGAAGCTTTTTAGATGAATAAATACATTTATCAAAAACAAAACATCTCACCGTTATGCGTCGCCTTACGCTTTAACAAGATCGTTATTACTGTAGCATACACAACAATAATGGCACAAAGGATTCCGACACATATCAACGCTATTTTCAGCTTTCGTGTTTCATTACTTCCTGTATCCGGTTTTGCGTCACTTAAAATGTTGTCTGAAACTGTAATGTTTTTACATTTTTCAATTATTGAATAAAACGATAGTTTTAATAGATTGCTGCAGTGTAAGTACTCTGTCTTTATCTCTACTTCAAACGATAAGGACATTGATTTTGTTTTACAATCTTATAGGGTAAATCAATAATTCTTTAACATTTCGTATTTCATATGTAATTTGACATACCTTTATCGACAATTAATTTACAATATTATGATGTTATTTTACGTATGAATATAAAACTTTCATTACTTTAGTTTTAGTTGATTTTACAATAATTATTATTATAATGTTTCCTGCTGGCTAACAATTTTGGACATTTCTCAAGTGTTCTAATATGATAATTTAAAACAGCTTGCAAGAAATCAAAGCGACATATTTAAGTTTTTATGTGAGTTATTTAAATATAGGTTGAGATGTTTACACTGATTTCCTTTTATATTAATTACAGTTGAGCTTTTAGTAAAAAATAACATGGTTTATCTTTTTCAGCAATCAAACATTCTGAAAATTGTAGATTGTAACTTGTGCAATATAACCATTTTTTTCAGGTAGTAACTGGTTTTGAATTGAAACAGACTTACAAATAATTTTAAGATGCATACGCGATTCAACATTGATGTTTTTTAAGTTTGATGAAATGACTTATATGATGAATTTGAAATGATTGATTGTAATAAACACAAATAAAAAACGCACATTAATAAGAAAACAGTAAAATAGAGAAAAAAGGGATTTATATATCTTTATATTATATAACAGTTCAGTTATATCATGTAGAACAAAACGAACCCCTGAAAACGTCAAAGTTGCTACAATTGTTGAAGTACCTGATTTTACTGTTTAATGGAGTCTGTTCATTGACAAAATGCAAGTTATCAGCCATTCTTCCTAGCACCGACATTTGAAATTAGAATTGTGAAAGTGGTTATAGGTTTTGAAGTCTGCATATCACACACAAATGATATGTCAATCACAGGCATCGGTGCGTGGCTTGGATACTATATATGTACATGACCACGCCCACTTATTTTTTACCAATAAAATATGTTTTTCACTAATAAAATATTGTTTCGCTCGAAATGTTTTTAAGACATCTTATTGTCAATAAAACAACAAAGGAAAGTTGTGTTTTAAAAATTTCATCCATATATACTATAAATAAAGTAAAGTTAGAAAGGTTTGCCGGCGGACCTACCACCAGGCCTTATTTTACCTCGCAAATCTTTGTTCATTGTCAACCAATTTTCACCAAATAAAGTGCAATCTACTCAGAAATGATTTCATTTACAAAACATGTACAATATTAGACAAGTTGGTTCGACAAAAGATGGAATTTTTAAGCGGAAGTGCACTGTTTGTCTAGGTCGGACATCGCTTGACCGAGCCGTAAAGGAAACGATTTTGAACATAAATCGATTTTTTTTATAATAAAAAAACTAATGTCAGTGCATGCAAACAGTTGGTTGAAACAGAAAAGGCAGCTATAATACTATCGTTTAACTCCAAATTCAATCGAAAACGTTTGTAGGTAGGCACTTTCAGTTGTTATTTGCACTAACCGACTGATTACATGTATACAAATCCTGATCCGGATATTCAAAGTACGCATTTGACAATGATTTGTATACATGCAATGACGGAAAATTTAAGAAGTTATTGCAAATAACTACTGAAAGTGGTCATGTGCATGTATACTATCAAAGCCACGTACCGACTGCCTTTGATTTCAACGGACAAATATGAAAAGCAAGCTACATATCCTCAGGGTAATTGTTAAGGTTTTTAGGATTGGAATACTGGAACTGAAACTTACCACCCAGAAAAAGTCAAAAAGAAGGATACTAAAAGACACAATATAAGTATATTGTATAAAAGCAAGAAATTTACATGCAATTTTCTCATTCGTTTTTACACACAAAACACAGTACAAGTAAATAAACTCGCCCAACACTTCCTGTTTCTTTATTTTTCAACTCTGAATAACGAAATGATCTGTCAAATACATATGTTTTGTTTTGTTTTGTTTTGGGTTTTACGTCACATCGACACAGTATAGGTCATATCGCGACGCTCCAGCTTTACTGGTGGAGGAAGACCTCAGGTGCCCTTCCGTGCATTATTTCAGGCACGAACGGGCACCTGAGTAGAACCACCGACGTTCCGTAAGCTAGCTGGATAGCTAAATACATATGTAGTCCTGTTTAAGTAGATTTGTATCGTCATTCTTGTCTTTAAACAGTTTTTGGGGAGGCTATGCCTCCCCAATGTTAATATCATTCGTCAAATCTTACTGCCGCGGTAATCAGGTCAAAGAATAGTACCTTGATCTTTTTAAGCTGACTCATCAGTCATCACAGACATTTACAATATGAAAATATTTTCATTCTTTAACTTCATATCTGCAATTTGTAAAGATAATTATTCTCTGAAAAATTCTTGATTTTTGTTTGTTTATTTTTTCAAAATCACTACTCCGTGACGTCATACTGCGGCGGTAATCAGGTTTAGTCATACGTTGAACATAAATAGTTCTGGTATGAAAACCCTTCTACATAATAACTTTATCAATAATTTTCTTTTGTTGTTATAAACCATTAATAGTCCTTAATATTTTTTTAAAGACAAATAATGGTAAACTGTCGCTTACATCAGAAACATGGATCATGCTTGCGTGATAACTAAGGAAAACTAACTTATTAGTACACCCTAGGAGGCTGTACGCGGAAAACGCTCATAAACCGCTATATCATATAGCTGTTAGTAAATATTTTGCATACATTTAACTAAAAATTCACTGATGGTGATGAACATATAGTTTGAAAACATTATATTCTTGAACCATGTATCGCCGAAAAAAACTATTTAACTACAAAACCCGTAAGGACCCTCGGACAAAATTTCAGCACAAGATTACATTTTACATTAGCAAAATAAAAAAGCAATACTTATATTTTCATCTTACATAATTCATTAATCAAACTTTTAACATAAACGTATCTTTTAAAAATATGTCTGGCAATTGACAGATCCCTTCTCTGATCTTTTTATTTGTATAGGAATACATTTAAACATGTGCTCTTTTGTTTAGGAATATTTTGTAGTGAAAGTCTTAATATATCCATTAATCTCATTATTAGAATTAGACAGGTCAGGGATTTATACAACCAGTTGTTTAGTTAACTACACTCATTTTAATCCCAATAGAAACATTCAAATATTTGGTGTAAAAAACATGACCAAAGTACCTAGTAGTCGTTTACCCGGTGGTGATCCCATTAAACTGATTATAGATTCGAATTGATTAGAAAACACAAATAGAAACATGTGTTTAGGTACAACAAAAATCGGAAGTAAAGTGAACAGTTAAATGACAGAAATATGTAGTCAAATATGTTTTAACAAGGAAATAATTATTTCAGAGAAAGACGCAAAGATCAGTCTTCAATCAAATGAATGACCCCGTATTGTGTAATTAGAAAGTTTATTAAATTCTAGGGAAACGCATCATAATTTGATAGTCCATGTGTAATAAAATTCAAATTTTCTATACAGATTATGAGATACATAAAAAATATTAAAGAATAAGAAGCTTTAAAAAAACGCATATATATACCTATGACTTACAGTCGAGCATCGGGAATTCATCAACATAATTATCTTACGAAACTTTAATTTGAAAACGATATTTGCGCGCTGAAGTGATTAATGTTTATTTAAATAAATCAAATAAAAAGAACTTATATGTTTGTGTTCTAAAAATAATCGGCGGCATAAGAGGACGTCTTTTTCAAGCAGAATCTTCCTGGTAGCCCATTCTTCGTTCGTTGGTGGTAGAGGAGACGAAAATACTGTCAAGGCATCAACTTCCTGACTGACGACGACAAAAACGGCATTCATTAGCGCCAAACCTCCAGAGTAAGTCACGACAGGTCAACCAATCACCTCTTGTACTTGAGATGACTTGATCTTGACCTGCCGTGTGCCTTCTCCGCGACGTGCACGCCTCTGGAGGGATTTGGAGAAGTTTCAACAAAAACTTCCAAAACACGCTATTTATAACACCATTCATAGCACTGACGCTTCGATGTTCTCATCTATTTGCTGGAAATGGTCGACTCTTCGCAGATTTATGCATGCATCATGTTATCTCGGGCAATAAGTCGAAGTGTCAAATCCTGATAACTAATGACACCGTGTGCGGACTGTAGTAACAATGCACTGCTGCAATTTTGGTTGGCTGCTATGCTATTCTGTTCTTTGAAATATATCATGCTAGGCTGTGTTTATACCAAAGTGTTTGGTACAGTGTATATTTTGTTTCGATAAAGAGATTGAATTATTTGTTTTCTTCAAGTGTGATGTCTTATCTATGCAATGAAACGAACTTCTGCATGTTTATTGTTGTTCGTTTTCAACTTTAAGCGTAGCGTTTATGCACGTTACATGCCAGATTGCCTTTTGATTGAACATAATTTATTTTGAGCGGACAAAATTATTCCATAACATTTTAACCCATTACTGCATGAGCATTTTGTAAAAAATAGCTGTTTTCATTGAATAGTCTCCCGTTACAAGTTCAAATTGGTATAAAACTATAAAAAAACTGCTTCAATACTAATCAAACTTGGCACAAATTTTGCTGGACCATTGTCTTTGTAACAACGTGCTCAGTCTTAAATTTCTTGTTACCATGGCAACGAGGGGACATCTCAAAATTGCCAAAAATCACTATTTTGCGTTGATTTTTTTCCGTCAAAATTGATTTCAAAGTGCTGCAACTTCTCAATGGATTCAGATAGAGTCAAAGGCTTTTCAGCATTGGTTACACGTTACCTTTTGAGTGACCTGGGATCATTTTCAGCCTATCACAAGTCCAAAATTTTCTTGGCGATTGATGGGACTCCGCCCCCCTTCAATACCCCAAAACAGAAAGGGGGCACCACCCTTCTGGCATTCCCCGATATTCCATTTTGATGGGGGCGGCGCCGAAAAAGTGATAACTTTTGTATCAACATTTCTCAAACAAAAACATGTGTTTAGGGCCCAAACAGGACATTTTTTCACTATTTGAGGCCTAAAAGAGGGGGTTGGGTGGATCGAAAGTGCGTTGTTTCGCGTATATATGAGATTAAGGGTTAATAGAACACCAAATTTGCAATTTAGTTGACAATTCTTCTGACATCCTACACCATATTTTTCAGCTAGGCACTCTATGGTTACATTGAAACAGATATAAATTTAGTTCCCTAAATGCTTTTAGTTTCAATAATTTCTAAATCTGCAACATGAAACAATTGACAACGTGCATGTACTTGTATTTTCCATAGTGCTGAAATAAAAGTCACTTTATCAATATTGCATCAAAAACCTTATAGTAAAGACCGCCAAACTGCGCTGAGCAAAAATAGTCTTAATTTAAAAGAAACTGTTGTCTCATTTGTCAATTTTAGTGTTCAGACTTACAATCTTAATATCAAGGTCTCTTTTGGTCATATTGTATGAATATGATCTCACAATATGTATTATATATTTCAAATTCTACTCTAAAAAGATGTTATAATATTTAGTCTGATGGAGCATTGAGAATTCTTTCAAGATTTTAAATAAAAGTTGTCCTCTGTGATTACGTGTATTTTTAGAATTTGTTCTCATGTCTATGAATGTTACATACTGAGAAATATAAAATAAAACTTGAAGCAATTAAACAGATAATAAAAACAAACTGTGGTATAGATTTGTATTGACTTGATTACCAGTGTCTCAATAGTTTGGACAAATAAAAAAAAAGAATTGTGACGGAAACTGGTGGTTAAAATAGTGGATACGCAAACTGGTCTTAATTGTTGATCATGTTTCTATTGACATAAAGGTTCCGTTTTTTAAGGTTTGTCTTAAATATGGAATTGTTTTAAGTTTGTCTTAAATGTAGAATGGTCTTAATTCCGTGGTTGTCTTTAAAGGTTTCCTTCTTTATGTATAAACTTAAATAATATTTCATTAGAAATGTACCGATGACATCGAAATTTTAATCAAAACATTTGCAAATTTAAAATGTTAAAAATGAAAAACAAATAAAAGCAATGAAGATTCTAACGCCTTTTAAAAGTAATCAATGAATTACAATGATATATAAGGAAAGAAGTAAATAAATAAATAAAATATAATAAAAATCAGCATATAATATATTTTACACTATCTCATATACGTACTTTCTCCACAAGTATTTCCTTTATAGCCAGGCTTGTATCCGTTTGTACAATTACCAGTCACATGATCACACGTATTATTGTTACAATTAGAAGAACAATCCTCCTTACATTCTTCACCAAACGTCCCGTCACGACATTCTAGAAAATACAATATGTTACGCTGATTAACATTTCTCGGCATAATATCTTTTAGAATAAGAAGAAACGATCATCACCGCTGTAATTCATTTATTATAGAAGCTATAAGCTGCTTCTGATGTGCCTTAGGCGGACAATAAATTAAATTATAAAATTCCTTATATGGATACACAATGAGTAAGAAAAATAAAGTCATTTATTTTTTTTGTGTGAATTTCATTTGTCAAATTTGAAATGATGAAAATAAAGACATACTTACATATTTTGTAATATAAATAGAACAACTAATATCCAAAAGATAATAAGATAAAAGATAATAAGGATTATATATTAGGATTAGGAAATAAATCGATTTAAAGAAATACCACATTACAACATTGTATAATTTATGTGTGGAAACACGTAGGGCACAAAATGGGCGCAATTTAACGAAACTATTGCCATTTGTTACAAGCGTAACACTAAGTAACACCTACGTAACGCATGTGAATTCAGTAACATTTGTAACAAGTTTGTTGCTTGAATTTCTTATCTGTGAAATTTTCATTTCACTCAAAACTCTCGTAACATTTGTAACAATGCTGTAACAACTATGTAACAACCTTGTAACAACTATGTAACCATATTAATTCCGATTTTTGGTCATTTTCAAGACTTGTTCTGTAACATTTGTAACAACCTGTAACATTTGTAACAATTATCTGTGAAATTTTCATTTCACTCCAAATTCTTGTAACATTTGTAACAATGCTGTAACAATGCTGTAACAACCTTGTAACATCTATGTAACCTTATTAATTCCGTTTTCTGACCATTTTTAATTATTGTGCTGTAACACTTGTAACAACCTGTAACATTTGTAACAATTATCTGTGAAATTTTCATTTCATTCTCAACCTTCGTAACATTTGTAACAATGCTGTAACAACTATGTAACAACCTTGTTACAACTATGTAACCTTATTAATTCCGATTTTTGGTCATTTTCAAGGCTTGTTCTGTAACATTTGTAACAACCTGTAACATTTGTAACAATTATCTGTGAAATTTTCATTTCACTCCAAATTCTTGTAACATTTGTAACAATGCTGTAACAATGCTGTAACAACCTTGTAACATCTATGTAACCTTATTAATTCCGTTTTCTGACCATTTTTAATTATTGTGCTGTAACACTTGTAACAACCTGTAACATTTGTAACAATTATCTGTGAAATTTTCATTTCATTCTCAACCTTCGTAACATTTGTAACAATGCTGTAACAACTATGTAACAACCTTGTAACAACTATGTAACCTTATTAATTCCGATTTTTGGTCATTTAAGGCTTGTTCTGTAACATTTGTAACAACCTGTAACATTTGTAACAATTATCTGTGAAATTTTCATTTCACTCCAAATTCTTGTAACATTTGTAACAATGCTGTAATAATGCTGTAACAACCTTGTAACATCTATGTAACCTTATTAATTCCGTTTTCTGACCATTTCTAATTATTGTGCTGTAACACTTGTAACAACATGTAACATTTGTAACAATTATCTGTGAAATTTTCATTTCATTCTCAACCTTCGTAACATTTGTAACAATGCTGTAACAACTATGTAACAATGCTGTAACAACTTGGAGTGAAATGAAAATTTCACAGATAATTGTCACAAATGTTACAGGATGTTACAAATGTTACAGAACAAGCCTTGAAAATGACCAAAAAATCGGAATTAATAAGGTTACATAGATGTTACAAGGTCGCTACGTAGTTGTTACAGCATTGTTTCTAAACAAAAGTAGAAAAAAATCAGTATTTAGAAAATTTACAATGAAGAACTATGTTGAAAAAGCAAATAAATCATCTAATGGATGAACATCGTGTTGGAAATAAAAGTTTTTTTGATATACGTGTAAAAATATACAAACACAAATTATTTAGATAATTTTCATAAGAATTTAAACATATTTGCCAAATCAGCAGAAATGTTTGTCAACTTATTTTTGATAAAGAAGTGTATAGTACAAAATCATTCTGCTTTCAATGCACATCCTCTCATCTTGATTTCCTTTGTGTATTTTGAAATATAAAATACTGTGTAAATAATTACATCATGCAAATTTTGAATATAATTGGATGAATTGTTACAAAATAATTACAATTGAAATATTCTTTTTCAGATTCGCAAATAAATAACGTCTTTTATGTATTTAAATGATCAGTTTGTAGACATTACAAATTATGATATTTTAGAAGATACTGAATATTAAGTAAAGGTTCATTACTGGATTGTAAAGTAGAAATATATTATTAATTGCACGCTTTGTCTATGATTCTAGTTCAATTGTGTAGAAACCCATAAGCTTAAAGACCTACGTTTGAATCCATTCCTCGAACCAACCAGTACTGAGCAATGTATAGTGTCTTGCTCAAGGAAACACGGGCTTGCTTACGACGGGTTGTAAACATTGAGGTTAGCGATCATTAAATTATAGTCCGACGAGTTAAATACTCGGCCTTGCCTTAACAATTTTAACAATCCTTTTCCTGATTTGTCGAAATAGAAATTGAACATACTTCTCAAATCAATATACTAAAGATTGACATCTAAAACGAAATTTCTCAACTGATATCGTAAATAATTAAACCAAATGTAAAGACATACCACTTTCACACTTATCTCCTTGATAACCTCGCTTGCATCCATCACGACAAATGCCATTCACATGATCACAAGCATCATTTTTGCAAGTGGAAGCACAACTCTCTTTACATCCTGCACCAAACTTTCTAGAAGGACATGCTATAAGGTATAGAACAATTCAAAACAATTAAACGGTAACTCTTTCTATTTTCAGATAGGAAAGTGTTATAATCCTCTAATTGGTCTCACAATTTCATATGAAGGAGAAACAAAACAACAAGAACTACAAGAACAACAAGAGCACCGCTAGGCGGAGCATTATATGCCCGAAAGTGTTTTTTAGTTTAGGATGAAGCATTTGTAAGACAAGGGAATAAGCTGTTCATCCTATAAAAATTTTACAGCTGTAGGTTGATTAATACTTAAGTTATTTAGCAGAAACTGTTTACAGTTTTATGGACAATCATCCTAAGAAGTTTTAAATATTGTGTGCCGAATGGAACTTAAGTTATGCTCCGGAAACTGTTTTCAATTTTAAGATAATAGTGACCTTTGACCTTGTGACCCAAAAATCAATAGGGGTCTTCTATTCAATATGCAAAATCATCCTATGAAGTTTGAATATTGTCGGCCAAATGGAACTTAAGTTATGCTCTATAAAGTGTTTTCAGTATTAAGGTAATAGTGACCTTGACCTTTGACCTTGTGACCCTAAAATCAATAGGGTTCTTTTACCCAATATGGACAATCATCCTATGAAGTTTGAATATTGTGAGCCAATTGAACTTAAGTTATGCTCTGGAAACTGTTTTTAGTTTTAAGGTAATAGTGACCTTGACCTTTGACCTTGTGTCCCCAAAATCAATAGGGGTCCTTTACCCAATATGGACAATAATCCTATAAAGTTTTAATATTGTGGGTCAAATGGAACTTATGTTATGCTCCGAAAACTGTTTTCAGTTTGAAGGTAATAGCGACCTTGACCTTTGACCCCAAAATCAAGGGAGGTCTTCTACTCAATATGGACAATTATGCTATGAAAGTTGAAAATTGCGGGCCAAATGGAACTAAAGTAATGCTCCGGAAACCAAATTGCTAACGGACGGTCGGACGTACGAACGGACGGACGGACGGACAGACAGACAGACGCCATGGGGTATAACATGATATGCCCTTTCGGGCATATCAAATGAAGAAACTCAGAAAGTGGGATGGTGACTTCCATTTTTATCCCCTTTAATTTTATTTAAGTTTTAATATTTTATCATGCACAGTTTAAGAATAATTCATGCACTAGTTTTTTCCATTATTACCTATATACTTAAATGCAGTAAAAAATGTTAAAAATAGCAATCTTTAAAGAAAAATGAATGAAATAATGAATAATGTCTGTTTTGCAAAGACGTAAATTCAAGTTCAAATATAACTTGTCAAACAATAAAGTTGGCAGAGACATTTTCAAAATGATATAATTTACAGGTCAGTCTTCTGTCATGTTGTAATCTTTTATTGATTTCCTTTCAGGATATAATGAATATTTTTTCAACAATTATAGCATGCAATGTTTATGTCAATACAGTAAACAACTGATCACTCATTTAGATAAATTCTATGTTGATTTATATTTTTAATTTGCAATATATTAATACATATGCACATTGTATTATTAAATATTGATATGATAATATATTATTTATCTATGATGATGAGGTGAATATATAAGACTATGAACCTGGCTAGCCTGATATTCTCCGAGGCCGAAGGCTCTGATATTCACCGAAATCTTCATGTAATAACGTATATAACCATCGATATTCTTTATTTGTTGTTTTATTTTTCGATGAAGTTTGATGTCTTTTTTCATGCAAACTAAGTTTAAATAAGCGGACAGAAAGCGAATAGTTGTTTTGTTGTTTTCCTTTTTTCGGCATTTAATCATACTTTTAATCAGTATGTCTCCAGATACTTGCTAATGTCATAGAAAAATAAATGAAATTTATCAAAAAAGAAACAAAACATTTCTGAAAACAAAGAAAGAAATTTACACATTGCAAACTACACATTCATTCTACGAAAATTTACAATATGCTTAAACGGCCATCATACTACGCCAGTGAAGCAGTAAGAGTATCGTGATATATATCGCAAAATCAGCCATTTACTGCATATAGCATGTAAATTACTTCTTGAATTATCTATATATTTACTTTTCTTATAAAACATTTTTACATTCACGATAAAGTTTTACCATACTGGAGCATTAAAGGTGTTTTCCATTCATTCTTTATGTTTTATCAAGCACAATGGATAAAATGGCCGTAACAAGATAACATATTTGATACTTTATAAGCCTTTGAATGCTGTTATGTTAATTGTACAACGCTGACCTTACATTGTATGGTCATGTAAACAAGTAAAGTAAAATATTAAACAAAATGCTCACAAAAAAGATAAATCATTTTAAGTACTCTAATTTAAGTACGCTCATTCTATTAATCAATCAATCAATCAAATTTACCATTGACACAACGCAGTCCAGTCCAACCTGACTGACAACCCATTTCACAATATCCAGTAGTAGTATTACAGTTTCTGTTTCCCCCCGCACAATGCTCACTACACTTTTCTGTACAGTTTCTACCATAAAAACCAGCATCACAGGCTAAATTCATCAAAATATTACTATTGCATATTTTACACATATATATTTATTACATGCTTTTTCAATATGAAAACATATTTTAATTATTTTACAGTTAAGCTATTTAGTATAATTTTCAAAGTTGCCGGACTATTTGTTAATGCGGATGACAAGCATGTGTCATAGATAAATGGACAAATGTAAAGAAACGCATATCGTCTTGAGTAACAAATGAATGGTTACGAGAAACACATAGATGTATCCACATGTTAAAAAGTGAAACCAAATTTAAGAAATATTATAGATTGTTTTCAATATGAAAATGTTTGATGGCGTCATGAAGGAAATCGCATGATGTTACGAAGAAATATTCGGTCAAATAATATTCATTGTATTGTGTTGGGTTTTACGTGGCACCAACACAGTTTAGGGTATGTGGCGACTTTCCAGCTTTATTTAAGGAAGACCTCAGGTGCCCTTCCATGCATTAACATAATGACACAAAACTACCAAAAACCATGGAATAAATTAAAATTGTGTTTGTTTTGCATGTAAAATCAGGCTACGCCGCTAAAGAAAATATTGCAGCTAGTGTTCACTCTGTGAAATATATTTCAATCTTTAGCTGAGCTGTATCTTTAAAACATTTTGCCGTGTCTGGTCTTCAAGAATATTGACGATGTAGACGAGTTCGATAGTTTTCCTAATATTATCTTTTACCTTGTATTTTTAAAGGAACAGCTGAGAGTCGATAGTTTTTGACCAATATTTTTTTTACCATGGCCCCCCACAGAAATATTGATATATCCGTATTATGCATGTCAATCAGGCGTTGTCATTAAATTTTCAATTCTCATTGTAAGAATTATAGTTCTTAATTGTAAATTTATTTTATTTATAATCACAGAATTTCATAGTTTAATTTGTCCGATAGTATTTACTATTAAAGACATTGTTTGACTCTTTCAATTTAACATAGCTTCACTATTTCCGCCAACGTTACGTCTTATTTTGTTTCCCGTAAAAAGACGTCATTTAATTGTTTTACGGTGACGTCATTAACCGTTACTTTGATTTGTTGTTTTGCCTTGGGCGGACGTCCTTAAAATTGTTGATGTATTTTGTTTATTGATGTTATACCAATGGAAAGTAGATCATAATCGGTAAGCTAGATATTTATTATGTATGAATCTCAATAGTAAATTCAATATTGTTTAAACGATGATGAACTTTACAATATTTGCCGTGAATTAAATTATAAACGGAATTATTTGCGGAAATATAAAATAACAATATTATTTTAATAGACTTAAGTCTATAATTGTAAAGGTGATATCGTATATTTATGATTTGTATTGACATTATTATTTTAGACAATTTATTGTATTTTATTTTAAATGCGTTGTAATCAGTATTTAGTTTGTTTATTTATTCTTTTCAGAGAATCGCATTGTTGTATCACATTGATATATTATTCCATGAATGAGAATAAAGAAAAGTGTTGAAATCTGCGCATTCTTGACTATTTTTAACGTAAAACATCTACACTCATACTTTACAATTAGCAAAGGAACAGAACGATTTTTAAGTAAACTGAATATTTACTACAGTATGTTATAACTTGGTTTCTAACATGCATGTGGTGTGCGTTTTGTAAGTCATGAAGAAATAACCGTGCACTGCAAACACAATGTGCTATAAAAGTCAAATAAATTAAGTTTATAAACGATTTAAAATGTTTTAATGAATCAGATTTTGCGATATTTCTTTTCGTGTGTATATAAGTACATCAGTGAATTAAGTCTCTACAGGCGTTTTGTAATAAACCAGTATATACAAATAAACCACACTCATCTGAACTTAAACAATATTAACTGGAAGTTAAATCGCTTAAATATTGAAACGAAATATTGCCTTGGTCACACAATGGTGCCTTCCATCCATCCATGCATCCATATGTGCAGTTTCCGTCAACATTGTTGCAGTATTCATTCCTGTGTTTACAATGGTCACTGCACTTCTTCAAACAGTTATGACCATAAAAGCCAGGATCACAAGCTGTGTAATAAATAAAATTGTATTTGTTTGTCGAATGTTTGAAAGAGCTAATGCAGTGTAATCTTTAATAAACATTATAACTAACAGTAAAGAACAAAATCTCACCAAAAAGTTATAACAATAATTTAAAAATGATTAAAATGTTTACACACTTTGGACTTGTCTGTTCAGCAGCACAACCTGACTGAGATATCCTATCTATACATATACATCAATATTAAAGATAAATGCTACATTTTTTCTTTAAATTATGGATCCAACTTATAGTTCATATACTGCTAATTAAAATGCACCGATGTGAACAAGTGAGATTAATAGATTAATAACCATTAGTAAAACTCTTTTGTCAAATTGTTTTGATAGATGTACTCATAATGTTTTTGATATTGTTATGTGTGCAGCATATTTACGTATTATGTTCTTGCTTTGTATTTGGAGTGCTTTTTCATTATTTGCTAATTATATTTACATTTGGAAGATTCTAGAGCATTGGGGACACTTTAAGATATATGGCATTATCACGGAAATAGACAAAATTAGTAGTCGGAGCCAATTTATCTAAAAAGAGGCAACTCTTACTTTACAGTAAAAATTAGTACAAAAATATTTCAATTAAAAAAACTGTTATAAATGTCACATACTACATTAAAGTTGATTTTGAATATCCAAAAGTATTCTAGCAAGAATAATCAAGTAATGCAAAATTGGATCAGATATAATGTAACAATGTTACAACGTTTATACTGATAATGAGCATAAAAATATGCAAAAACTAAGGTTGGTGAATTAACATGAGGGAATGTTTTCCATATATATATATATATATACAAACCACCTCTGCTGCTAAGCTTTCACCGACAGGGTTTGTACGCCTTCAAGAACTGTTGAATTTTACGTACGCAATTGGTTTACATTCAGCAATGCGATACATGTATTTCACTGTTGGCAAAATGACCAGAAAGTTTGTGCCTTCTTTAGAAAACCCCAAATGACTAAGTGTATAACCACGGAACTTTTCAAGGTTTACTATCGATAATTCCGTTGTATAACCAAAAGCTTGTAAATTTGTCCCATTTTTATGTTGAAATAAATATTCTGTGTATCCTAGCATCTCTATTTACCTCCATTGCGAGATATTTTGAGTCATAGCTTTTATCTTCAGCGAACCCCCTTTTCTGCAATGTACTTAATCAGTGACAGCTCTAAAATGTGTGTATACATGCTGTCAATAGCTGTTACTGAGACTTGATGTCTTTCTGATCAAAAGTAGAGACACGAAATACTTAACAGAATATTTATTAAGTTTTGTAAGTGATGGCTTTCTTAGAGATAAAAAAAACATGGTATACATAAATTGATAATCAACATACATACCTTTGGACTAGTTTAAATATTATTATTGAAAAACAGAATGGCAAAAATGGGCAAATATATCTATACGGTATGGTAAAAATAAAAAAGTTATGTACGAAAGGGTACATACAACTTTGGTTTTAATTGCACTATTGTTGAAAGTTTTTCATTGTCAAGTCATACGCTAGAATTTATTAAGGTTACTAATGTTATAGAAATTGTTACTACTAGGAAAGACAACAGCCAGATTTTGATCTGTATTAGAATTGGGTGGTATCAAAATCTCTATGAAATTTGAAGTGGTAAGGTAGAGGCTTAACTGTCAATGTTACTCATTCCTATGTAAATTTGAATCCCCTCAGTAAAATTTATTTGTCTTTAAAAAGAGCATGTTGAATATAGTCATATCAATAATTTTTACTTCCTTGAAAAATATTTAACCTCAAACAACCCCATTAAAAGTTAGATTGAGACAGAAAGTAACCTGATGTTTTCTTTTTTTTCTCTAGGAAATGTGGTATCTACGACGACGTTTCAAAACTTATAGGCCTATAATCATTTAAAGTCCCTGATGTTGATTGAATAAAGGCATAGAATGGCAATCATGCAAGTGAATTATGTTTGGTGAATAACCAAACAGCTAAAAGGTTAGGTAAAGAGAAACTACGCCGGTGCGTGTTCTTGTTTCCTTGCTCAAGTCGCTGACGGCAAATATAGGAAATGAGAGGATAAATACGTTTATTACCAATGATGTAATTGGCGGGAACATGGGCGGAGCTTATTTTACCTCGCAAAACGTGTACAGCTGAGCTTTCTTAAGGGATTCTGTTTTTTTCTCTATTTTATGTTCACATCAGTGTTATTTGTGGCGTGTGGCGGTCGTAAAAATCCTTGAAGATCGTTCAACACGACATAATTGTTGTGCATACATGTTATGCGGCATTTTTTGTTTCTTCTATTTGGCCTTTTTCAACTTGGGTGGTTCCAGTATTCCTACTTGAATACTGTTTAATAACCCTTAGGATATGTTGCCTGCTTTTTAAATTGTCTTTTGATGTCTTATCTGTGATATGCAGGCTTCATAACCTCAGAACTCCTTTCAATATTCCATTTAACTAGTTCCGCCTATTGTTTTCTCGTTTAGGGCACACCCATTGTTTTACTTGGGGACCATATGCCGCATGTCATGGAATGGCACTTACGTGTCATTTTGAAGGTTCCATCATAACCGTCATATGAACACATCTGCGGATGTTTCAAAATTCTAAATTGTACCAGTTCGTGTTAAATGCTGAATTCTGCTTAAGCCGGTGCTAGGGGGCGTGGACGGTAACTTGCACTTTCCAGTACCGTCCATGAACAGGCTCAATCAAACCGAGCCTGAAATATTTTCAATCTTGCCGTGTTGGGCTTTCTTTAGGGATTCTGTTTTTCTCTATTATTTGACAATGTAAAGCTAAGAAAGTAATTTCTGTTTTGTCGACGTATACACGAACAATGAGTATTACACATGTTATGATGAACACTTGGTATTGCTACTCTCGGAAAACCATTTGATGTTTTGTCGTTTAACAAAATGCATATTGTTGAAATACATGTCGGCAAACTCAATCCAAGAATGCAACATTTGAGTTTACATACAGAAATATACAATTGTATTTTGTCTGTAAACAAACTGTTCAACTCAGATCAACATGTCTGGATTTTGGCAACGAATAGCCTCCATAGAAAACAGATATTAAAGCGTATTATTGTTACAACCTAATAACAAATTGAATACTGAAGTATAGGACAATGGTTATTCAGAAATATATTCAGGCACTCAAATAAGTTATGTATATAATTCATGTTCGTTCTTTTTGTAATTTAAACAAAATTCTGATTTTCAATTACACTATTATCTACATGGAAAAAGTGTCAAGAAATAAACAATGCCACACCATTTTAATCATAATTGAATTTAGGTTAAGAAATTTAGGTTAAGAAATTGAGTGATTTAGTGAGAAGAATGACTATACCACATGCACATACGCCCCCAACTGTGACCCAAAACCTTTTACGAATAAGATCTTTTTTAAAATACATTATGCTTATGCCAATACTATCAAAGGCTTGTCACAAATAAAAAAAATACTAACTGTTTTTGCAGTACGTTCCCTCCCATCCGGGTTTACAACCTTTAGTACATTCTCCGGATTTTGGAATGCAGTCACCTCCAAAACAATTTTCTCCACACTCAAAGGTGCAGTCATCATCTGTTTTGCAGGCTATTCAATATAAACTATCATAGTGAATTTTATATTGCAATGTTTTTCTATTATAACATAAGTTCAAACATCTAAGATATATAGAAACATTCATTTTGTATCAAACCCTATTTACGCCTAAATAAAATATTAAATGACAATAAATGAATACACGAACGTCAAAAATTAAACCATACATAAATGAAACAAATATGTATACAATTTTGCTTGGAACCGATTGCATGCATTTATAACTTTTAAGTCAAGGATAACACTCCAATGAATGTATTCGGTTTTACATAAAATAAATGCTGAATTTATATAACAAATGTTGCTTCAGCTCAGCGGAAAGAGTTGACAATTTTTATTTGATTATAACTTAACTGTTCTCACATCTCATTTAATTTAGTTTTACTTACGCATATTGCATTGATAACCTCTTTCCTTTTTGTCACAACTTATTGCACAATTTCCGGAAATTCTATCCCACATTGTGGCATGTTTACACTGACATTTTTTCTCGCAATTATACCCACATTGATTTACTCGGCAATCTGTCGTACAGCGAAACAGAATGAGATATGCTGATTAAATATAGTGTGCATATTCTTTACCTAAATTCATTATCTTAACTAAGACAGATAAATCTTCCTTCTGAGTTGTTTAATAAAAGTTCAAAACATATGCCCCTTACTGCTGACGGTTCGAATCCCTTCAGCGGACTTTAAATCAAAACACATTTACGTGGCTTACTTCAGATCGTGGTTTTAAGAAGGTGTCCGCTTGTGCCTGAAATAAAATTTGATAGACAGACCGGTTATTCTTCTCAGAAGCCCGTTTTTGTATAGAATGCTTGAATGAATACCTGAACTATAATTCAACCATCAAAGCTGTAATGTCGCCATATGACCTTTAGAGGGCCAATGTGACTTAACCAGCCATCCCATAGAAAAGCAAAGAAACAACCATATTTGATTTTTTATAACATACCCGTGCTGTCTTAACGACTCTGAAGAAATGGTTTTACATTGCTTCATGACTTCATTTTCGTAACTTAAACATGATGAGCTAAATCTAAGCATTACAATATAAGCGCATTAATGAAAAACGTTCTTACTTTGGATACGTAACAAAAAGTATAATATATACATGAGGCTTCATTACTCAAATTATTGAATTCCTTAAATAATATAATGTGAAGCTTGGCAGAGGCTCACACAATGTAATTCTATTTAGCTCGTTCAGTATTGAACCTTCACTAATTCAATATCTTCTATATTTAAACAACTTCAAAAGAAATATGAATACTATGAAATATGAATGGCCACTGAATGAATTTAGAATTACTGTTTACTTTAGCTATATTCGCAAATAAAAATGCATTTTTATACAAAGTAAGATGATTTAAAGTAATATACTGCATCTTAAAAGTAAATACATTTTAAAATCCGTTACCTCCAAAAACAAATACTTCACAGACTGTTAGGTTACGTTTTCCTTCTACAGATATTGTCACAAACTTGCCCGCTGAATTCATTGTAAAACTTTGTGTGTGTGTGTTATGAGAAACTCCTTTTTTCCCGTACGGTCCTTCTTTTCCGATTTTTGTATCATTTGTATTTGTAATATGCACCACATATGGTATTTGATTGTGATTATTGGTATCTGAAATTGTACAGTTAACTCCATGAAGTAAACATTACTAACTATGTATTTGTTAGTACCTAAAACTTTCATTTCCTATTTGTAATTTTCTATATGTAAATTGTATTCAACAGTACTTAATCCCATACCTATGTCGCTTTGGCGACTCCGTAAAGATATATTGCATGGCCGTGATTATTGACTTGTGTAGCTTACTGATACAATTAATCAGTAATAGAAATCGTGAAAAAATAAAATGTTATTAGAAAGTTCACCAGCAAAGATTTACTTTGAAAATATTATTGAAACAACTGTAATTAGCAAAGACAGGTCATTTTTTATGTCATACATGTAAGACTATTTGAACAAGAAAGGGTCAGAAATATGACATACTTTAATCCTATAATATCATTTTCAATTATTCACTATTTTTTCTTTATCTATACCTATGATTTTTATGTTCCAGATCCTTATATTGTAATCTAGATACATTTGCCACCAAGGTTTTTCTTCTTCGTCGGTTAAACTACAAAAATAGATATCTTTAGTTGATGCATACCCATCAACAGCGAAGCTAGATTTGCAAAAATGTGTTCCGCATCCTTCGAATTTTGATGATTGTGCAGAAGTTCGCTTAAATGCTAAATTTCTTCCTGAAAAAAATATAATGACAGTATTAAATAATTCTGGTAATGCTTAAGAAATTCTTTATTATATTACGAAATATGCGTTAATGAATTTAAGTTTAGCAAGTTAATAAATCAAATAATTTAAATCGATTTAGCGTCTATGGTAACCAGAGAACTTGTAATCTATATCAAGAAAGAATTGTATAAATAAATAGCTATATATGAATCCAGTAAAATAATCTATTATGTTTGTTGTCAATTTATAAAGCAAGCTGAATAAGAAGTCTTTGGTGATATTTACGATCTTTACTCAACCAGTTGAATGAAGTGTTAGGAAATAATGCGCGGCGGCATTGAAATTCTTTTCAATTAACAATTTCTGTTGAAAGCCAAACGGTTCTAACTATCCCATGAACAAATTAGTAATAAGTACAGTCGCACAAAGGTGACATGTGTGTGTTTTTATTTATCTCGTGCGCACGAGATAGTATGTCGTGACCACGAGATACTATGTCGTGGTCACGAGTTACTAAGTCTTGGCCACGTGAAAGCTATGTCGTGGCCACGAGATACTATGTCGTGGTCACGAGTTAGTAAGTCTTGGCCACGTGACAGCTCAGTCGTGGCCACGAGATACTATGTCGTGGCCACGAGTTACTAAGTCTTGGGCACGTGATAGCTAAGTCGTGGCCACGAGATACTATGTCGTGGCCACGTGTTACTAAGTCGTGGCCATGACTTAGCTATCTCGTGGCCACGACTTAGTAACTCGTGGCTACGAGATAAATAACCAATCACATTACACCATTTATATAAATTTTCCTAATCACCTAACATGTGATATAGTACAAGGATGCCCCTACTTCTAAATTATTCGTCAGACAAGGATTTTACCTTATACTAGTAGGCTATCTCCTGTCCATGGGCAATGTCCCTTCCAAATAAAATAAACCAGGATTTCTTCCTTCTCATGTTATCGTATAAACAACGTTAACAGGCCGAAGTACATACAAACTGAATAATTCGATCACAAAATTGTCCCAAGAAAGGGCTATAGTTAAAATAATATCTGATGGGCCTTGAAAGGTGACTTTCAAATATGATCCTAAAGACAAGTTCAAAGTGAATAACTTCAGTATTTTCAAAGATTAATGTTGCATGCAAAAGTAATATATATATATATATATAGTGCATTCTGATTGGTTAATTATCTCGTGGCCACGACTTAGTTAACTCGTGGCCACGACTTAGTTATGTCGTGGCCACAACATAGTATCTCGTGGCCTCGACAAAGTATCTCGTGGTCGCGACTTAGCTATCATCTCGTTGCGACGACTTAGTTACTCGTGGCCACGACATAGTATCTCGTGGCCACGACTTATCTATCTCGTGGCCATGACTTAGTAACTCGTTGCCACGACATATTATCTCGTGCGCACGAGATAAATAAAAACACACACATGTCACCTTTGTGCCACCGTAAATAAGGGATGTTTATTGCTTATGCTAATATTCTGCTAAAAAACATGCACAGTTTCTCTTTAGTTGTAAAAAAACTTTAAGTTACCAATATTTTGTTTGAATGTAAAAAATTAGGTTGCCTTTAACGACTGTCAACACTATTTTACGGTTTTATCTGATCTTTTTATGCTAGCGTATTAGTGCATTTATCAAGTTAGTACATACATTTATTTCAATCTGTAAATAAACTATTTCCTCTTTACATTTAGACGTCAAGTTGGTATGTTATAAGATAGTTTATGATAATGTAATAATTTTCATTATTTTTTTTGCTTTGCTAAAAGGAGAGAATATTGTTGTATAAGAGAGAGTTATATGGTTTTGTTGAATTCCTTTGAATTATGTGGCGTTTATCTTAATAATCTGAACTTTATTGTGATTTAGGCACATTGATTGTCTTTTATCAGGTTGACTTTTGTCTTGTTTAAGATTTTATATTACTGGTGTTTTTATTGTGAAGGTATTTGTAACTATCGATAGGTTTGAATTTAAGTTGTTGCATGCCGTAGATTTAAGGTTTTGGTTGAATTTAGATAATTTATTCTTCATCTTAGAGGATTTAAATCATTTCGTGTTCATAATTTGTACAATGTGTTTATACTCTAAGTATTTGTTTTAATTTCTTTGATCATAAATTGTTTAGAGCTTATCAGACATAAATTATTGTTTAAAGCTACTCTCCCACACAAAATAGATCTAAAAACATCAACATATTGTTTACAGTAATTAAATTTGCATACAAGTCAAATATGCAGTTTCCACGAGATAATTGTGACATAAAGGTTGTTATGGGTCACTTGACACAGATATTGTCCAACAACATTGACCTGACACTCTAGCATTTAACCCTGTAGTCGGTTTATTCCGTAATGCCCCGGTCATATATTCACGGATAATGCCACAGAAGAGCTACGGTCTTATCTTTCACGGATTACTACGGAAATGTGAAATTCTGTAGTCCGCTACGGTTCCAGTACGGACACACAACGGTATGAGTACGGAGTCCGACGGATTTACCACCAAAAGCCCCTTGTTACGGACCGACACAGTTTGATACGGAGCGCAACGAATCAGGACGGACGCACTACGGATACACTACGTTCTGCTACGGTATAAGCACGGGTTAGTACGAATAAGTACGGTCTAGTCCACCATCTCCTTTGTCTTCTCTTACCTGATTAGATATGGACTAGTAATCATTAATAAAAAATGGTGATCAATACTGCTTCTCTTTTGATTTTAAAATTTGCTGTTCATTTTACAATTACATTAATTATCGTGAATGTTTATGTTTCAAAAATATGTAAAAAGCTTGTTAATTAATCTTATTATCACTCAAGGGCCAGCGTCCGAGGCTTATGAGACACTTCGTTTTATGTACAAATTTACTCCAATTTTACGATCCAATGTTTATAAAATATGTAACATTAAATGTTATTCTATTACTTATGAATTGTAGTACGATATTAATATATTTTTACCTCTATGCATGTCATCAAGTAGCTCGACCACTGCCTCCGCAGCCTGAGCCATTTCAAGCAATATAAAGTTGCAGCCAGTAAATGGCAAATGTTCAAGCAAATATGTCTGTTTTTAACAAGAAGGTAGTTAAGTATTTATAACCTTGAAAAAGTAAATGTTATTACCCCGGTCACATATTCACGAAATAAGCCCACAGAAAAGCCACGGATTAATTCCAGCATCGTCCGTAGCTACCCGTACTGGTCAGTAGCTCTACGTAATGTAACCGTAATCAATCGTAGTAGTCCTTGTATATCCGTAGCAATCCTTGACAATTTTTAAACATGCACACAAATTTGCTACGGAAAAAATCAACAGTAACGTATCCCTGCTAGTCCGTATTAAACCGTACTGATACGTACTGGTCCGTAAGAAAACCGTACTAGTCCGTACTGATTCGTAGTCCACCAACCTGTCAAGGATTTCCACGGTTTGGTACGGAGAACTACGTATTTGTACGGTTACCCTACCTATAAGGTACGGTTTTTATACGGATTAATACGGCATTGTCACGGAAAGCCACGATCGTAATACGTTGTACTACGGAGAGGAAGGGATTAGCATGGTCTTATACGGTTTATTGCGTTGCAACACGAAACGGTACGGAATGGTACGATTATTTACGGTTACAATACGGAGAACTACTGACCAGTACGGGTAGCTTCGGACGATGCCTGGATTAATCCGTGGCTCTTCCTTGGGCGTATTCCGTGAATATGTGAGTTACGATATACTTGAAAATCGATATGCATGTAAATATCCAATTGTTAAAATGCTGTAAATTTAAAAATCCCTCAAAGTGCAGTTGGTAAAGGGGTTTTAGCAGAAGGATGGAATCGTAACCTGGTAGGTTCGATTCCTATTTCAGCGATTTATTTTTTTATTTTAACTTTAAAATTTCCATTCTCTTAAAACTATTGCAAACCTTTTTGTTGTGTATACTATCTATGTTGTATTTTTTTAAATATCTGCATTTATAACGTGAATGTGCAAAAGCATATACGATTGCATAATGTCACAAAGAGAATCGTTGAAAGATACTGTAATGAAATAAAAATGTAATTGTGTATCAAACACCACTTAAAATTTATTATAAAATCATGTGTATATTAACACCCCTATTATCACAACCGTTAACATGTAGCGAGTATGGTATAATTTACAATATAAATGTCAATTTTAAACTGTATCTTCTTTTCTTCTTCTTTATTTTCTTTTTATAGACATAATTTTCTTTGATATATTGTGCAGCAGTCGACTGCAGGATAAAAATCTTACCAAACGCACAACTTTTCTACCTGCAACCAACGTATCAACTTGCAACCAGTTTAATTCAATATTAACAAAATGAAAAATTGCAAGGATTTAAAATTACAGCATGATAAGCATTGCAAAACCTTTAGTTAGATGTTGTTTCAACGGAAGGACATGTTTCATGTGGTTCCATATTTTTTGTTTTACATTAAAAGCTATTATATGTTGCTTTTTTGTTTTAATTTAAATAATAATTGAAGATGTTTGTTAACCATTTTAAATATGGGAATATTAAAAAATAAAAATAGTGACAGCTAAACAAATATAAGCTAGTTATTAAAATGAGAAATATTACATTTATAATAGTCAGACAGTGCTTCTCTGCCTAAAATTCTCGATGAGCTAGTGAAATCTAGTTTCAACTAATTGCCAAGATTGAATAAGATCAAAGCTTGTTATTCTCCCGACAAGGACTTATGTTTTTTTGTTTCTCATTTACATACATAATTATGTAATGTTTATTTGGTCAATGTGAAGATATCAATATCAAGAATTTTTTATATAGATTAAAAATTACCTCCATTTACTCTCACATCACAAAGTTCTAGTACGTTTTGTGATTGTGCAAGTTCAATTTTCACAACATTTCCAATGACAGGCTTTTTACATAAAACAATAAACGTTGATGATTTTGGAATATCGTGACCTTGTCTAAAACACGCTCGTTCATCAATAGTATCATAGCTGCGAGGCAATCGAGAATAACCTACAAAAACTGTAAATTTCTTGAAATAAACTGAAATAAAATAGAGAAAAAATTATGTAAGAGTTTACTTATATATGAAGGCATGCAACTTTTGATCATGGTATTTTTTACTTTTAATGGAAATAAATATGTTTGATAATATTACCTGTACATATTCTTCTATCTTAAATGTACGTATCATATGCTCAAATACGACATGACAGTAAAGGATTTAAACTCACTTAAGAAATAGTGATCATTTAGTAGAAAAATATTGCTTTTTCCGCCGATTCTTACATTTTCATTTATTATCGCATTTAAATCGATGTAAGCGGAAGAATTAGACGTCTTAAAGTATATTGTGGGGGTTAAAAAGCAAGATTTTAGCATTTAATCATTGAATTGCTTTGTCCAATATATACCGGAATACGGTATTTAATGTGGTGCTTCAACATTTGTTTAAGTAGCACACAATATGATCACTGGAAAAATCGAAAACATGGTAAAAAATCACATGCTGTTGATTATAGATGTCAATGTCGCCATTTTTGTAAACATGTTTTTCATTCAGCATGCTTTGTAAAAAAGATGTAATTTTTACAGCAAGTGTGTGTGTGTGTGTGTTGGTGGGTGGGTAGGATGGGTGGGGGGACGTACAAACTTTTTCAACAAAATGTGTTTTTTTTTTTAAGATTGTGTAGTTTGGGAACAAAATTAGAAAAAAATGTTGCTTTTACGACATTGGCGGCAGAGACTTGCAATTTAGTGTGGAGTGCTTCCGCAGTAAACTAGCTGTATTACACTAGAGAAAGACCTGGAATGACGTACATGGTGTTACGTCAATTATGTTATGGTTGAATTATATCTAGTTCAAGGTATACGATAGGGTCTATTACTGGTATTTGACCTCAATGTGATAATACCGGGTACCCTACTAAAGCAAGTTTTACCGGAACAGAAAAGTAAAATATTTATAGCTGGCAGTAGAATTTATGTTAAGGTCAGTAATTGAAGTTACACGACTTGTGAAATATGTATACAGTATAAAAAGTAAGGAAGGGCCATATTTAATGCAGGATAAAAGGAATTCAAACTTCCTTTGACCTTGCATAGTTACATGTTGTGGCGATCTTACATGAAAATTTTATGTACACGAGGTCACAAAAATGCACTGTTAGTATATTATGAACAAAAGTTCGTAGAACACGAAATATCCCCCTTCATACATTCTGTTAGTATCCTTTGACCAACTGATCTTAAAATCAAAAGGGGTCATCTGTGAATGATGATCAACTTCCCTACCAACTTTAATGATCATAGGACAAAACATACTGGAGCTATCATCCAAAATGACCTTACCATTTTGGGCCACTTGACCTTGACCTTCTTATCTCAAAATCAAACGGGTTCATATACCAGTGATGATTAAATGTTTCTAAGCAATGTTTTAGCATTTTGAGTCACTGTGACCTTAATCTTTGACCTACTAAAGGAAGATAGATGTCTGACCTAATGTATAAACATTATGCAAATAAATGAAGATTAAATCATCTTAGCGATTTAAAAAAAAATCAACCAAAACAAATTTAGTTTTCATAAAATACGTCTAAAAACTGCAAAGCCAATTTAAAAGCTTTAATTTCCTCTCGCTCACAGTCGTCCGCATAAATCACTTTCGTATTGTTCTCTGTGAGCGAAAGGAAGATCTCTTAACTTGTTTACAGCATAGAAATTATGCAAGTAATTTGATATTAAAACCATCATAATCATTATTTTGGAAAAGAAGTATTTTACACATTTATGAAAAATACGTCTACAAACTGAAAAATTATTATAAATTTCAAATAAAATACTATTTTTAATATTTTATAAGTCACTTTCGTATTTTGTCAGTGCGAGAGAAAGGAAGACGCTGAACTTGAATATAAAAATCATGCAAATAAATGGGGTCTAAATGATCATAATGATTATTTTTGACAATAAATATTATTAATTTCTGATAATAAACGTCTACAAACTAAAAAATTAGCATAAGTTCTAATTTTCAAAGCTTTTTTTTATATATAAGTCACTATCGTATTTTTCAATGTGAGCGAAGGGAATATCTAAGAACTTGCGTATAGAAATTATGCAAATAGATGGCTATTAAATCAATATTATGATTTTTTTATAATAAATATAATTAGTTTCTAATATATTAAATGACAATTCTTGCGAGACTCATTCAGACGAATTTAGGCCAAAACAAAATGATTTTGTGGTTCCAGTAACCTGACCAACCCTGTATTTCCACACCTAACCTAGAACATTTTATTGCAAAAACGGAGTATCCTATATTGTATATATCTGACATACAGTTACTTTTTTTATAAAATACTTATTAAGAAAAATAAAATGTTTTTTACGACCTACCTACCCTATTATTTTTCAGCATGTTACCAGAACCTCAAGATCAATTTGTTTTGGCCTTATGATGTCAAACACACAGGCCAATTTTTCCTCATGGAATTTTTATCTTATTTATACCATATCTAACGCCGGCCTCGAGGCCGGCGTGTAATGATAAACTGGTTATAATTCAAGGTCTCAAATACTTTTATTTCTCTTGATAACTATAGCTTTTTGTAAATGATGGTAGTAACTTGAATGACTGATACAACACGTTAGTAATTTTAAAAGGTTCAATTCCATTTGTTAGAAAGTATTTATGTACACAAGCGCAAATTCATTGGAAGATAGTATATAATTTTATGAAATAAGCTTATGCCATTAGTTTTCCTTTTCGTAATTTTCAAAGTTCTTACTTAAAACAATAAATACATTTATTTAATTAAGTTGCCTTACCCAAAGACTTAACCTTAGTGCTAATCTGTATTTCATGAATCGTTTCGTTAATAGATAACACAACGCTCCAGAACAGTTGCTCCGTCCTATTATTCTTAAACTCCCGGTAACACGTGTCTATCTTGCCGTCAGTTGCCAAATTACTATAACTGTTATTCGAGTGTTTTGAAAACTTATGATCTATGATATCCCCTGATATAAAATGCATGTTTTCACATAACATACACATATATTAATCACATAAAAATTGAAATATACACACGTATTTTAAAGTCCAAAAAATTAGTGTGACATTATTTTCAAATCGTGTATGCAAGTTAATGCTGCTTTCACAAAAAGATGGCCACTAGGTCAAAATCAATGTCATTCAATTGTGCAAGAGGCCCGAATATCAAGGCTGAATATAAAAAGGTAAATAAAGAAGTTCACTAGATAAACGTCGAGGTCAGTTGATACAAAATGATACTGCTTATACACAGAATTTCAGAACTGTATATCAAGAACAGAAAAAAGGTCACTAGATCAAAATCTGAGTCAATTATATCAGAGTTCAATACCACATCAGAAACTGTGCACATGGTTCGAATTTCATAACGTTGCATTAAACTGTAAAACAGATAGGTCAATAATAAGAACGGAAGATATGAATCTAAAACTATAACTCATGGTTCAAAGTTCAAATTTCAAAGCTGCATTTTGTAATGGCAACAATAGGTCATCTGTTGAAGAGCTAGGTCAGCTAGTAACAGAATTTAATTTTACATCGAAACTGTATACATTGCCTAAATTTCATAGCTGCACATTAAGAAAAAGAAAAAGTTTAGGTCAGCTGATTCTAAATTTAAACTTCAAAAATGATACAATTGTTATTGCTGTTTTACAAAAATACAATAAAGTAGGTTACTATGTCAAATTTAGGACAGCTTGAATTCTTCATATAAAATTGTCTACAGTGACCAAATTTTATTGCACCCAACAAACATGTCTCTAGGTCAAAATGCAGGTAAGCTGAGTTCAATTTTACATATAAAAAATTGCACAATGTTGAAATTCGGAATAGCTGTTTATAAAAAAACTTAAAGACGGTTACTTAAACATGTTTTGTTCTTCAAGAAGTAAAATGATGATCATGATTAAATATTTCAAACATCTATAAAAGATAATAAATACAATTGCAAAGAAATAATCCTGTTTAAAAAGTAGTTTTTTCCTCATTGTAAGCGATATTTTTCATATTATCACTGCATATGCAATGATTAAACATCCAATTAAACATTGCAATTTTATCCAGATGGAATGAAAAAGAAGTGATCTTTATATCATTAGAAATCGAATTATTTACATCGCCTTTGCAAACAGTTTAAATACACGTTTTTACAAATATTGAATTTAAAATAAAACACGATAAACACTTAAGGAAAGAAAACAATCAAAACATATACGTTATTTAAGACTGTTACACTATTTTTAGATATGTTTCATGATTTCTATATTTAATATGAATATGGTAATAAAATATGTTTGAAATTATAATGCAAACTTACTGTACTGACAACCGGGTCCATACCATCCACGTGCACATCCATTTGAACATTCACCGGTAGTTTCGTTACATTCTGTATTCTGTTCGCAATGACACATAAAACGGCAATTATCACCAAAACTGTGAACACCATTCTTCTCATTGCATTTTGCCTCTGTTGAAATGAAAGACTATTTATGAATCCAAAAAGAGGCTATAGAAGTTCCTATTTCTAAGATAAATGAGCCTATAGATTAATTTTAATTGTTCCTCAATTTTTCATATCAGTCTTTTAACATTACAATTTTATCTTAAGTAGTAGCTTTACAAAAAAATAAAAAGTGTGCTTCCAAGGACGCGAAAAGCTGATAAGATTATAACAACAAGTTACACAGATACAATATATCCTTTCTTTTAAATGAAAAAAAAAATGATATATTGCTATATCGTATGGTTTAACAATTGTGTACTTATGTTAAAATTATTTATCTTAGAAAGTTTTCAAGGTGAAAGAAGCTTATCACTTATTCAATAACACCCTTCGCTCCGAAATATGTATGTTGTTTTAGAGCCTTATTTTTAATCGGCATGAGTATTCAAAACTAAAGGGTATGTAAAGTTTTTTTATTCAATACTAAGAAAAAGTATATGGTCAATCATAGTTTCTTTAAAAAATAAGATCACAGTTCTGTTTGGTTTGCAAGGAACACACTAATCATGTAAATTTAGTTCAATATGAGTTTTAAAATCTTAGATTGTAAATATATACATATACATTAAAACAACACGTTTCTTACAAAGCAATATCAACTTTTATCCTGTTTACTATATGTATTTGATTGAAATTTTAGAAAAGTACAAGAAACAGTTAATCAGCCCAACGTGCAAACTTTTAGATACTTTATCGTTGGGTCTGTAAATAATATACATTTAAAATCATGTTGTACAGAGGTAGGGACACAAGTTACGCCGTCATGTCATGACGTGATTCTATGAAATTCTCACTCCAAATCAAAGCTAGAATACCATTTTATTCTTGATCGATTGCTTGTACGCCTTGATTAACGATTCATTTGCAATCCAAGAATGTATATAATTTAAGGACATAACTTTTATTGTAATGATTCGTAATTTTGAAGATACTTTACATACTATCGTCTAGTTAACAATGCCGCTATGAGTATAAGGTGGTTTTCCGCTCGAAATTGTCTGCAAAACTCAATATCTCGTGATATTTGCAAACGATACACATTCATGCATATTCACATCGTCCTCCCTTGTTACCTAATTATAATTTTTAGTTCTCATTTAATGAGATTTGAAGAGACACGCATAACTTTGTGACACACCGGTTCCCGTGAACATCAAATTATGTCGTTTTGATTTCTTTTTATTTTGTATCTGCTTTATTAAAGCATGCCTGATGTAAGATCAAGCTGATGTATGATGTCAAAATTTTGTATGAGTGACAAAAACACTACATATACACTCGTCAACGATTCGCTGAAAATCATGCTTGATGTTTGTAGTTTATTTATTGAAAATCTACTTTGAAATAAGGAACGTCTTGTCGACAAAAATTGTTCATGTTTTGACTTAGAAATTAAAAATAGAAAATGTCGCAATTTGCGTACAATTAGCCATTTTGGTAATATGTGTTGACGGTACATACATAATGTTTCTGAAAAATACAAATAGTGCATTATATTTTTCTGAACGGAACTTAAAGGCGTCCTTTTGGGACATCCCTGGTATATTTTAAGCTCTGATTATACAAAGTATTATTGGCGTCCGGACCGAAGCGCGACGCCCCTTACGGAATGAAATCAGATTTAGTGAAAGGGCAAGTGCAACTTTTCGGGCCTTTTCGTCAGTCATAATAGCCGATCATTCCGATTGGTATGAGGGTGTTTGATTATCAAAAATGAAAGTTCGCGATATGTACAATGAATAGCGAACTGGAGAATTTCGTAATGCAAACATATTCAATGAATAACAAACTGGGGAATTTAGCAGGAAATGAAATACAAACATATTCAAACAATTAATTACAATCTTTATAAATATATAAAAAAAAACATTAAGTATGCTACTTTTACGAATTGTTATATCATTTTGAAATTGTCTTTTCGCAAATGTTGATTTGCTGAATATTGTGACATTTTAAAAACAGAAACTTTCGTCTGCAATTTTAACATGAGTTATTATGGGTTTCATTAATAGGAATGGAAACACACGGGTGGGTCAGACGAGGTTTTTCAAGTAATTCATTAAAATAGTAGATTGACCCCCTCCAATAAACCAATTAACAGAGTTAATAAGTTCATTTTGACTACTATTTTTAAAAACCACATGAACTTGAAATTCGATCAAATAATCAATGATAATGATGATATCCAAAAATACTCTATATATTGTATAAATAAACTTATACCATATGGGGGGGTATATTTTGGATATTATAAACCTGTATATTTTATCGTTGCGACATATAACGGCGCCACAAAGTCAACCCGGCCCTAAGTCAACCCGGCGTCAAGTGAATCCGGTCCCAAATTAGTCAATCCGGCCCCAATGCAATCTGATATCTGGTCAACCCGGCCCTATGTTTATTGTTAGTTATTTGCCACTATTTTTTCTTCATTAACTTTTTCTACTCAAGAAATAATGTGAATACTTATTATTGCAAGATAAATAAAAGATTATTGATATCTAGAATCACATTAGCCGTTGTCATCAAAACTAGTAAACTAATGTGCTTTATTGTTTAATTAACAACGTATTTAAAGGAAAGGTGATATTTTTAAAACAAATCTTTGAAAACATTCTCTTGTGCTGTTTATCTTGATAATTATTCACATTATTTCCTGAATAGAAAAAAGATAGAAAGATAATAAGAAAAAAATGAAAAGGAAGTGCTATAATAATAATATAAAAACATTTCTCTCTTCTCTCGATTTCGGGTCCTTACCTGTAGACACAGTTTTAATAAGGGCTGAGTGATGCGGACAGCTCTTATTAGAGGTACATATAACACATAGAGTAAGCACGGATGTAATATAAATCCGTGGAGTAAGTCCTAAAATATTTCCTCAGTTAGTTATAAAAAAATATAAATTTTTCTCTTTATTTACTTGTATAGTAACGTTACCAAAATAAACATTATAAGTTAAAGCATTTTCATAGTTAGGAAAATATATTTTCGAATTTACATCAAATAAAGACATTTAGGAAAATATATTTTCGAATTTACATCAAATAAAGACAAGAAATAGACCAAGGGTTTCTCACAATTAATATTTATTTGTTTATTGATTGCTCCTACTTATTTGTTCATCACGTATGAATAAATGCATACGTTCACACATAATTATTGGTGTTAATATAATCATTCATTTTATCTAATATGTATAAAAGCCTTTACTGGTGAAATTGAATTACCGACAAATTATAGCCTAATTATGTTTTCAATAACTTTATTATATAGTTCATAATCCTCATTTGGTATTTGTAAAATTTAATATGAAATTATTTATACATTTTTTGGAAAATCTTTTTTGAATTTGTGTAATAAATATATCATTTATAGACAAAAGGGAAAATGAAAGAAGCAAAATATCGTCTAAAACATAACAATTTAATGTAATTAGATATTTTCTGAAAATCAATTATGGCCGGATTGACTGATTTTGGGGCCGGGTTAACCGATTTTGGGTCCGCATTGACCAAATAAAAATAATGTGGGCCCGGATTGACCAATTTTGGGGCCTGGTTGACTAGTTTTTGAGCCGGATTTACTTGAGGCCGGGTTAACTTGGTTGACTGTAATTCTTTTTACGTGCTAGTCACAAATGTTATGAGAAAATCATGAATCATCAAGCCATTCTTTAAATGTTATGCCGTTTTACTATTTGTTATTCGTTAGCAACAAATTAAGGAAATTTGCTGTCTTATCCATTAGATTGTTCCATTCAATAACCGAAGCGACCGATATCGATTTTTGATTTCATTGCTATTTTCCAAAAGAAGCAAAAGGGAAGCATATATATTTGGAAAACTATCAAAACTTTCAAGAAAAAGTAGGACAAAGACTATCCGAAAATCTTTCCTCCAGAAGGCATAAATATTGATATTTGAAGCATCCATCATTCACAGATGATTGAACAGCTCTGTATTTTCTAAATGACTTCGTTCTTTTCCTTTTAAAGGCACTACTATGTGCTTTACTTAGTCGACATTTTTTTATCAATGTTTTTTTTCCATATATTATCTGTAATTTTTAAATATTATACGTATGTCCATGCATTGTCTTTTTAAAACACTTTATAAATAACATACTAAAAGAATATTTCAAAGAGTATTTCAATTTCAAAACGCAGAAAAAGCCTATAATCTATGCTGGCTGATTTGTGCCATGTTGTAATTTCGCTCCGAGGAGCGCCAGAAAAAAAACCCTCTTAAATTTTAAGATGGCAAACATCAGTCACCATAACAATCCAAAATGAAGATAAGTCTTCCGTCTGGCAGAAATTTGATACATAATTAACTATTTAATACCTAGGACCCTAACAAGTTCCAGTCCTTTGGTAACTACAAATCTCCCCGCCCGCTGCATCAAAATCTCATGAAAAATCACTCCATTAATGAATGGTACAAGAATAAAAAACACACATAAGTGTTGAAAGTATTATCATATCTTGACTTTTTGGCACTAACGAATGCAAAAGAAATGACTAGGAATAGTATTTAAGAAGAAAAAAAACAGCAAATAATAGTTACCGATTGTTGGTAAAATAAGAAATAAAGTTAGCAACACACAAATATTATCCATTCGGTTAAATTTCAGTTAATCCATTAAAAGATCTTGTCATACTATAACAAAATTAAAGAGAAAACGACAAATATATGTTTAAGTGTTTTCCTTATGAGCAAAAAGGAAGTATATTTCTCACTAACCAGATAGAAAAATCCCTAAAGGTTACTAAAAATAGCGGTGTTGGAAAATCTTATCTCACATGGGCTGATCTCACACTCCACGTGAGAACTTCTTTTCGTATTCCTACGCACCAACACAAGGGGAGTAATATATCATAACTTAATAATGTAAACAAATAGGAGTTACTTCCCTTGTCATGATAGAAAGAACGCCAAACAAATAAAATGGAAAAAATAAATTTTCGTGTTGGTGACACAGTAAACTGCGGTTTAAATGGTGGAAAGGGCAAAATAGTTGATATTATACATCCACTTGGTACCTATGCTATGTATAAGGTACAACTATTCAATGATGGTCAAATTTTGACACTGGCAAAACATGAACTGGTAAAAGGTTTTTCTGATGATTTAATGACGTTGAATTCTGACATGTACAGTCAATTTATTATTCCAAACAATGGCAATTCAAATGCAACCATCCAGCCTGAATCTACATGCATTGATGGCTTGTTTGAATCTTCAATTCTAGACACTCTTGACAGCTCTGAACTGGACAACCTTTTGTTTGACATTTCTTCACCTCCCCCTGAAAAAATAAATAAAACTTCTTTACTTAACCAGATTCCAAGCACAACTTCTACTACAGAAACAGGATCTAAAATGCCAATTATTTCCAAAACACTTCAAAGTAACAGGTTTGCACCTCCTGTTGAAATTGAGGACTATATTAAAGAGAATGAAAATAAACAAACAAGAAGAAAAACATTATCACATCAAAGACTCATTGAATCATACCTTGTTGATAAAAATGAAAATCGCAAAATTCATGAAATCCCTGCTAATGAGCTCAATCTGTATCTTTGTCAGTTCATTGTCAGTGTACGCCAAAAGAATGGGGATGAATATGAACCAGTCACACTACGTAGTCTGATCAGCAGTTTTGAAAAATATCTGAAAAGTACGGAATAAGTTTAGTTAATGGGTATGAATTTGGAAAGCTTCGTGAAGTATTAAAGTGTAAACAAAAAGACTTAAAAAACAAGGCCGTGGCAATAAACCAAAAGCAGCAGACACAATCAATGATGACGAAATAGAACTTCTGTACACCTCAGGACAGTTGGGTACTTCTTCCCCAGCTGCACTTATCAACACTCTATGGCTGAACAACACTCTACATTTTGGAATGAGAGGTGGTGGCAGTGAACACAGACAGCTATGTTGGGGTGATATTACCCTTTGCTTTGACAGTGATCTTGGTATGTCAAGTCAATATTTTATTTATCAGGGCTGGGAATCAAAACTGCGTCGTATCCTACAAAATGTAAACAAACGCCGCCATCTTGGAACGAAAAATGTATGTTTTTGTTTAAATAACTCTTTTTGTTGGAAATGACTGAAAACCAGAATATATGTTTAACACGCTACACTATTTCCCTTCGTTCGGTAATATGTTGCTTAGTCAACTATTTTGTAAAACAAAAGTTATAGCGAACTTGCAAAACTCGAAGCGGAGCAAATTTTTATGAAATTGTGTGGATACGACGCAGTCATATCTGCTTTATCTATCTTTTCTCCTTCAAATCAATTAATATTTGTTTTCAGAGTTTACTATAACTTCGAAACATAATTTTGCACATTTACTAAATTTCCATTTAAAAGAGATGTTTATTTTCCAAGAAAAAATAATGATTTTTACGAAATGATACGACGCAGTTGAAAATAAAATATGATACGACGCAGTTGTATTTTCGTTGCAGGCTGCATATTGGTTTTAAACTATTTAAATTATGTGCTAGGTATGCTAATAACGTCCAACAACATTTCTTTGTTTACAACTTAAGTCAAAAGCAGAGGTCACTCATTGGTTCCATAAAAAGGGAAATGTAATACAATTCTATTAAGGCTGCATTTAAGTACCTATCATATTAAGCATCTACAAATTCCGAAAAACTGTATCAAATGCAATATACATTGTGCAATAAACACGTGATCGCACACCCTTATAACAACGTGTTTCCAGTGTTGCCTTAGCATGCTTCTAAAATTGTTCCCTGTGAGTTCGAAATAGAGTGATTACTCTTTTTGATACAAAATTCAATATTCCAGTGTAACCTCTCCTGAACCCTGTACTAGTATTAATCAGGAATGACCTTTTTTTTAAAAAAAAAAAGAGAGAAAGAATTACAAATTTTGAAAAGGTCTCTTGCTATCGGAAGACAGCTATGCGCAAATTGCATGCCTACCTTTGTTACTTGTAATAAGCAATAATTTCCGTCAATTCCGTTATTACTTATGTTTTTTACGTGCCGATTTTATTGTATTCATTTTCTTAATAATCGGTGAGAACAGATGACCTTTATAATTTGAAACTGAAACATTAAATTTTTAAAATTATATTATAAATGGTTAAGCTACAATTTATTTTTGCAAGTTGAAGTAGGTTATGCGTTCCGTTTAGTCATTTTATGTTCAGCGCCGCGGAACTTTACCTCTGATTTTGTCGTATTGCATTTCTTTATCGCCGATGAGGAAGGGTCTACGGAATGTATTTTCTATATTTGCACTTAAGTATCATTCTTCTCCATTAAAAAACTTTAAATTTTCAAAATCGAGTTACATATGATACAACTACAGATTATTTTGTAAAGAAGGTGTCCGTTTTGCAAAGGTATTTTACGCTGTGCACCGATAAATTTAATACAGATGTAGGCAGACATGATCTTTCAACGGTATTAAAGAAGTTTTCACAATATTGAACAGAAAATTAAGGTCAGATTATCGCATCGAATTTTCAACAGACTAGAGCTCTACATGGCATCTTAACATACCTTCATACTAAAATGTGATTTTATTTGATAATGAATTGCCTGAAAACTTTAACAAAGGTTTTCAGAAAATGACTTCACAGAGGATTACCCCCTGTTTACATTGAAAATTTCTCTGCTAGTCATACCGAAATAAGAAATTTAAATGTTATTCTCTTTATAATTAATTCAAATATTTATAATCTTATAACTTCACGCCAGAAGTTATTAAAAAGCTGCTTATTTGTACAGCTGACGTTAACAAATTTTGTTGAAAAAACAAATCAGACAGGTGTGTCCGACCGTGGCCGAGCTGTTTATGTTTACTGAATTCAAATAACTTGACCTGAACTGCTATGAATTCAAAAACCACCAGGGACTTTTTATTCTTTCGTGTGGAAAACCTATGAAGCTAGTTTCAAAATGTCGATGGTTCTCTGCAGGTGCAACATTTTGCCTGAAATAATGCACAAAGGCGCACCTGAGGTCCTCGCCCCTAATAAAGCTAATGTGTAGAGTGAAAGTTTGAAAACAAACCACAAAAAAGCAGTCATTACCCAGAACATGCAGAACCACAGTTAACTTAGAGCGTAGCTAGCCAACACGAATTCAAGTTAATAGATTTCTATATTTTTTTGCGAAAAGAATTAGGGATGATATTGAACCTACAGGAAAATATAAAAAAATATTTCAGATATTATGATCAATTAGGTAACATGTTTAACTGAAAAGTAGCTTCCGCAATGTAAACTTTCAAATTAAATGTTATATTGGACATGACACAATGTATTCTAAATAATCAAAAGCAACAGAACATTGCTATACACTGCAAATGATCTGTTTTTTTTATCTAGCGCAAGTGATTATTCCATAAAATAGAAATATTTTGCCAAAATTATCTCTGTTGAAAAAACTGCCAAAAATACAACTGCGTCGTATCATATTTTATTTTCAACTGCGTCGTATCATTTCGTAAAAATCATTATTTTCTAAGAAAATAAACATCTCTTTTTAATGAAATTTTAGTAAATGATGCAAAATTATATTTCGAAGTTTATGGTGAACTCTGAAACAAATATATAATTGATTTAAAGGAAAAAACGATAGATAAAGCAATATGAACTGCGTCGTATCCACACATTTTCATAAAAATTCTGCCCCGCTTCGAGATGCAAGTTCGCTATAACTTTTGTTTTACAAAATAGTTGTGCAAGCAACATATACCGAACGAAGCGGAAAATAGTGTAACGTGTTAATACATACATCTGGTTTTCAGTCATTTCCAACAAAAAAAGTTATAAACAAAAACATACGTTTTTCGTTCCAAGATGGCGGCGTTTGTTTACATTTTGTAGGATACGACGCAGTTTTGATTCCCAGCCCTGTTTATTATTGGAATGTTATATATACATATTATATCGCTATAAGCAGGAATATTTTTATATATATCATATTCATAATAGAATAGAAAATATTCGCTATGTACCTAGCTATTAACCAACATACATGTATATGTATAAATTACAGTTTAAATTTATTACCAGGTGTTATTAAATAATTTAAAACAAAACATTATTTACTTGGAAGACAGGTTAATCATAGATTAAGCCATTGCCAGTAACAGCATTTTATTTAATATTAGCATCCTGATATTTTAATCACTCTTTTAAAGAGAAAAATATCATGTAATTGAATAAAAATGATAACAATTACTATTATATTTTATATTGGATACAATGAAGATTTGCATTAGCATGTAGCTAATCATATAACAAAACACTAATTACTATATATGTTAACAAAATCTTTTATGGAATTTACAGGCAAGGAGTATTTACAATTTAATGAAAGACAGACGAAAACTCGCACTGGTGAAGACATTCACAGTATTCGAAAGACACATCCGAGAATGTATGCTACAAATATTGTAGGCCGCTGCCCAATTGAAGTCTACAAAAAATATGCTGAAAAAAGACCTTCAACTATGAAGAGCAATGAAAGTCCTTTTTATCTATCTATAGTGACAAATAATGACAATCCTACATACAATGAAAGATGGTTTCTTTCACAACCAATAGGAGTTAACAAATTAAACCGACTGCTTAAAAGTATGGCAGAGAAAGCAAACCTACCTGATCTCCAATTCAAGCCCCTCTCAAACACAAGTGTCAGAAAACACTTGCGTCAGAAACTTCTGGACAGCAATGTGCCAGATACCCATGCTGTACATGTCACTGGACACAAAAATCCACAATCTCTAAACAATTACAGGACTCTTTCCAACAGGCAACAGCATTCTATGTCTAGGATTCTATCTACCACTCGGCCAGACAAGGAGAACATCACTAGACCCAATGAAATTACTCATGTACAACAGATTTCTCAAACATGTAGTCAGTCCCTTGAAGTTGAAAGCTCCATGAATATTGATACAAACTTGGCCATGCGTTCTGTATTCAGTCACTCAAACATATACGGTGGAACATTCAATATTAATCTTCACATAGAACAACCCAAACGCCAACGTCTTGAATAAAACTAACAAAATATTAATCAACTGTTGCATGTTGTTGACAGTCACCACGTGTTACTAAAAATAGTTTTTTTTTTAAAATTTGACTTCATTTCATCCGTTCATCGCATTATTCATCTAATAACCACATTAACGAACTCTCTCCATTTATTTCATCTTTTTGTGTGTAATCATTAATTGTTCACCGTGTTATTTCTTGTTATTTAAATTGAATAGTTACCATTTTTTTTCACTTTTAATAAGTTACTAAAAATAGCACTTTCGAATTTATCACATTTCATCGCATTTTCCATAGAACAAATCCATGACACATACTTTTCATTGTAGATTTTCATGTTTCAGCAATCATTTTATTGTTTTGTGATTAATTTATCGCAGATTAAATCCATCTGAATGGTGTATTTACCCATTTTCACGCACAGTTGCATGCACTCTTCGTGTTGAATTTTTGTGTATTGAGAACGAGGCTGTAAAACGGCCAATAATGTGATTGCGCATAAAAAAGTAGTTACCACTTAAAATTGTTTTTTCTTATATTTTTAGACCAGGTTAGTGAGAAAAATAATCAATCATTGTGCTAGATAGAGGATAGGGAAATCCCAACCCTCGGGCAATCGGTTCCATCGGGAACTCGCCAAGGCTCGTTCCCGATGGAACTGATCACCCTCGGGTTGGGATTTCCCTATCCTCTATCTAGCCCAATGATAGATTCTATTAATCAACAATAGCTTGCATCATAAAATTAGAAGAAAAAAAGTAAACTAATCAAAGATCAACGAGACTTATGACCAGTTAGAAGTAATGTCTGTCATATAGAGGAAGTCAAAATAGAATTGAAATTGGTTTTAAAAAGTTTCACGCCTCAAGATAAGTGTACAACATGTGTGTACATACGTATATTTTTTTTAAAGTTAGAAAAACATGGTAGGTTATAAGAAATGCATACTTATTAACAACCCATGTAACGATTTGTATGTTTTCTGTACATTTTGACTGAATATACTGTTTTACCACCATACTACCATTATGACCGCATATTTTAAAGATATACTTATCTCATCTTTAAGTAAAATATTTTTATTGCAGAAATTAATCTTAGTACATGAAATTCTTACTAATGATGTCTAATTTGAATAAAAGAATGCACAAACTGTGTATTGGAAATTGCATTTCCAATAATTAATAGAAAAAAAATTGGTCATTTCTTAAAAAAAAACGGCCAGTTGTTTTTAACTACACTATGTATGCATACTGTGTATACACAAAACATGTTAATACAGCGCGCAGTAATATAGATGCGTCTTGTTTTGCACGTGATTTTTGGCGCTACAATGTGACGTCACGTAAACAACGTGAATTAAAGATATTAGTGTTCGGATTTATTTTCTTAGTTAGACCATTTTCTATCCTTCTAGATAGTAGTCAAAACGAAATTCAACAAAAAGTTGATTTGTACTTATCAGATTTTTCAAACGAAATGGCGAAAGAAGTCCCTTAAAATAAATATGAGGTTTGACTCTGCCCACTTTCATATTTATATTTCATAGTTATTTTTAAAAAAATATGAAATATATTTGACTGATATTAGGAGGATATTTTTCTCGTTTGAGTGAAATATGGAATATATTTTCACGAAACATGATAAAATGCCACATATTTTCACAAGCCGGGACGGCGAATGAAAATATGTGGCATTTAACATGAGAAACGAAACAATAACCTTTTTATTTATATCATATATGTCAAATTCCTCATTCCTTTCCCTTTCCGACTTTTCTCACTCATTATCATGTGTGCACTATAATGTGCAAAGTTTTCTAAAGAAAAAAGATATCGTGGAAGGTGAACTTGATCCGTTTGATATTATCTCAATAACAGAAACCTGGCTGTCCGCCGCTGTTGATACAGATTGCTTATATTTTCATAATTATTCTCCCCCTTTCCGAAATGACAGAGGTACGGACAATCATGGAGGTATTTTGGTTTATGTTAAAAACACTATCCCTGCAATTCGAAGATACGACCTAGAGATTCAAGGTGTGGAATGTATTTGGTTGGAGATTTTTCTTAAAAATAAGAAACTTCTTTTTGGTACTTTCTATCGTCCTCCGAATTCTTCCCTTCTGTGCTCTCTCAGATAGAAATGTCAATCGGTCTCGCTTTTGACACAACTATATCTGATATAGTTATAACTGGAGATTTCAACTTAGACATGCAAAAAACATACATCGGCAGCAAAATCAATAGCATTGCAACACAATACAATTTGACTCAAGTTTATACAACAACCAACACATTATACTGTTTCTTCAAAACTCCCTTATAGATCTATTTTTAGTCTCGATGAATTGCAGAGTTTCTGTATCTGGCGTCGCTGACCCCTTTCTTGATCAAGTCTGTAGATATCACTGCCCTATTTTCTGTATTCTTGACTCCTCCAAACCATCTTCGCAAAATTTCAAAAGAAAAGTATGGCTATATGATAAAGGTGATTATGTAGGTTTGAGAAGGGAGATTTCTTCTTTCCAATGGGATACAATTCATAATGATGACATAGACATCTATACACAGCAATTAACAGACACAATCAATCTCATTGCAGCTAAATATATACCTAACAAAATAGTCACAATACGCCAATCATCACCACCATGGATGCATAATGAATTAAGGAAACAAATCAGAAAACGTAAACGCGCATATGATAAAGCACAAAAAACACAAACTCCACATCACTGGCAACTTTACAGACAGATCAGAAATAAAACAACCACGTTACTCAGACAAGCAAAGCAGCAACAAACACAGAAACTTGCAGACAAACTTAAAAATGAAAATTTATCACCTTCAGATTTCTTGAAAATTCTAAAACAACATATATCAACTTCGACAAGAAATAAGGGTATACAAATATTAGAGGATAATGGAAACATTTTAACTTCCGAATATGATAAAGCCAACCTTCTTAATAAATTCTTTCATTCACAGACATTACTAAATGATTCCAATAAAATAATTCCCAACATGCATTTTACATTCAAATAAACCACAGTTAGAAAAAATAGTTATCACACAGCAGGAAGTAATAGATACATTAAAGTCATTAACATTAGGAAAGGCAGCAGGTCCCGACATGATCAACAACAGAATACTTAAAGAACTATCTCAAGAATTGGCACATCCACTTTCTCTTTTTAATAAATCAATAGAAACTGGTAAGGTCCCATCTCAATGGAAACTGGCAAATGTCTGTGCTATTTTTAAGAAGAACGATCCCACTATTGCCTCTAATTAAAGGCCGATCTCTTTACAAAGTACAATCAGCAAAGTGCTAGAACGTATTATTCACAAACACGTCTTTAATTTCTTCATATCTAATAACTGCATAACACCTTTGCAATCTGGATTTATAAAGAACGATTCAACAACCAATCAACTAGTTTCTATCTATCACACATTTTGCCAAGCTCAAGACGAAGGAAAAGAAGTCCGTGCTATCTTTTGCGATATTTCCAAAGCATTTGACCGCGTCTGGCACCGTGGTCTCATTCATAAACTTAAAGTAAATGGCTTATCTGGTGTTCTTCTTAACTGGTTTCAGGATTATCTTTCTGGACGCTCTCAGCGTGTTGTACTTTCCGGTACGTATTCCGAAGTCCTACCAATATGTTCCGGTGTTCCACAGGGTTCTATTCTTGGTCCTCTGCTGTTTCTTGTATATATTAATGACATTGTTGAGGATATAAATTCAACCATTCGACTCTTTGCTGATGATACTAGTCTCTACATTATTGTCGATGAGCCACACGCATCTGCTAATATCTTAAATTCTGACCTCTGTAAAGTTTCGAAATGGCTAATGACTGGCTTGTCGATTTCAACCCAGCAAAAACTGAGTCTCTTCTTCTTATTTCTCGTAAGGTAAACAAACCGTTTCATCCACCACTATATAATGAACAATGTCCCAATCCAAGAAGTAAAATGTCATAAGCATTTGGGTGTAACCTTTTCAAGTGACGGATCTTGGCATGAGCATGTGGAAAATATAAAAACTAAATCTTGGCAGAGAATAAGTATCATGAGAGGTCTCAAATTTGTGCTTGATCGAAAATCCTTGGAGATCATTTACACTGCCTTTATAAGACCCTTACTTGAATATTCGGATGTTGTCTGGGACAATTAGTCTCATCACGACGAACAAGAACTCGAAAAAATCCAACTTGAAGCTCTTCGTATTATCTCTGGTTGTACTAAACTTGTGTCTATCCAAAATCTGTATGAAGAAACCTGCTTCCAACCTCTTAAGGAACGACGAAAGAAGCACAGATTAACTCTTTTCTATAAAATGTCAAATAACCTATCACCCTCTTTTCTTACAACATTAGTTCCAAACCATGTCGGAAGTACCACAGCCTACAACCTAAGAAATGCAGACAACCTAAGAAACTTTCAATGTAATACTCGCCTATTTTCTTCTTCATTTGTTCCTCAAACAGTTACTGATTGGAACCTTTTATCTCTTGAAGAGCGAAATGCACCGACTCTTAACAATTTTAAATCCAAACTTCACAAGGATATAAGGAAGGTTCCAGTTCATTTTTACTATGGAGATAGAAAAATTACAAATCCACCACACACGCCTTAGAAATCACTGCAGTTCATTAAACGAGCACCTATTCTCAAAAAACATCACAAATAGTCCCCTTTGCACATGTGGTGAAATCGAAACTACATATCACTACTTTTTTAAATGTTTACTATTTGAAACTCAAAGAACACAGCTAATTGACAATATCAATGCACTTGAAAATGCAACCCCTACACTTTCTCTTGTCTTATATGGTGAAAGTGACAACCCACAAATTAACAAATTTGTCTTTGAATATGTTCACTATTATATTCAACAGACAAAGAGATTCTCATAAAGAGGCCCACTCAATCCAATACCGTAAGCAACCTTAAACTCTCTCTCTCTCTCTCTCTCTTTCTCTCTCTCTCTCTCTCTCTCTCTCTCTTTCTCTCTTTCTCTCTCTCTCTCTCTCTCTCTCTCTCTCTAACTTATTCTATACCGATTTTATTATTCCCCCCTTTTTTTTCTTTTTTTTTTTCATAAAATAAAAAAAACTATTTGCTAAATTTTCTTTTAATGTATATCAATGTCTTAATGTTTATCTTAATTTATTTAGTTTCATTTTCATATTTTTTGTACTTGGATTATTATTGAACTCTTAGAATTAGAAGCATACAATATTTTGTTTATATATGAATGTTATCATTAATAACTACTGTTTCATTTTAAGGAAAGAGTTTCTAAAAAAGCTTCTAGCTTTCTACTCAATCCTTTTTGCATTTTATTGTAATATATTGTGTGTATATATATATATAATTGCTGAAATAAAATATTGTTTAAACCAACCTTTTTATTTAATTTCATTAATGGTTACGAACCCCCTTGCTTGCTGCAATTGTCAACGCGCAGTAATATATCATTTATAGATGCGTCTTGTTTTGCACGCGATATTTGGCGCTAAATTGTGACGTCATGTAAACAACTCTTTAAACGTCTGTACAGCGTTAATGACTGAATTAAAGATATTGGTGCTCGGATTTATTCTCTTAGTTAGACCATTTTCTATCATTCTAGATAGTTTTCAAAACAAAACTCAACAAATGTTGTTTTGCCTTTATCACATTTTTCAAACAAAATGGCGTAAAGAAGTCCCTTAAAATAAACATGAGTTTTGACTCCGCCCACTTTCATATTTATATTTCATATTTATTTTTAAAAATATGAAATATATTTGACTGATATAGCACCATATTATATGGGTAAAATTAAATAAAGCACCATATTTCATGGGTAAAATTAAATAATTTCAAATAATACATCTTTAAACATTACATGTAATATTATATGCTTTATATATTTGTAAGTATATAAAGTGTTCTGTAATTATAGATAAAAACTTCTTTTTGATGACATGAAAAATGATTATGTAGATGGAACAGTTGTTAAATTTTCATAAAAGCAGCATGGACTGAAGGAGGCCTGCCTGTTAAATGTAAATAAGGCGACTGCAGTGATAAAATTAAAGGGCTTATAATTCAAAAACGTAGGTCGATGATGCAACGTTTCTCATTTAAATGTTAAAACGAAAGAAATGGTGGATTTTTAATTGCAATTTACTGTAACATTAAAAAGGGGCAATGCCATTTTAAAGCATTATTGTTTCCAGTTTTTTTTCTTTTTATTTTATTATATGGTTAAAGTGACTTTATGGGATTAATGGGATTTTTTTGTCAAATTGAGTGCAATTAGTCACGTATTTCATGACTATTACAGTTGTGATTGGACAAATAATTGATTATGAAAACAGATTAGGATCGAATATTAAAGCTATCTTAATTATAAAGAAGACCGCACGTCTGTTTTAAAACGGTAACGTTACCGATAAAATCGGAACGATATTTTTACAAATACAAGTTGGCCAAGCGGATTATTGATTTATTGCAAAGGCAAATAAAGAAATGAAAGCCATTAAATTATTTTGACCTTTACCTGCGCACACACCATTAACACTTTGAAAAAAATCGTCCTGGCAATATAACTGTATGAAAACAGTAGCAAACGTCCTTGATGAAAAGGTATTGTACTATGAATTAAAACTATGAAAAAAAATCGTTTTTGCCATAATGAAACACAAAGTTAACAAATAACCATAGGACATTTCAAAATGACGGACACTTGTATTTGTCAAAAATAAGTGCGTTTCTTTTTTAAATCATACGAAAAGAGTGAATGTTTAAAGCTAAGGAAAGGCACTATGACTAAAATTAAAATGTTACAAACGAGGTCTAGTTATCAGAAATTGATACCAACAAATATTCGTGATTAAACGTGTTCAATCAGAATGTATGTAAAAGGCTATATTGAAGTGACGAAAAGAGTAAAAACATACGGAAACATACGGAAACTATATGAGAATGTGTATTTAAGAACGGAGTTAGGGGCGTTGGTGTTGGGGTGGGGGCTCGGGTATTAAAGAAATAAAGGCTGATGGGTTTTCACGTTTTTGCAGTATATTCACTTCCATGACAATTCAAACATTAAATTCTGTACGAAGGCATGAAGTTATCGACAGACAAACAGTATAAAGACAAATTTAAAAGATTTAATCTTTTGAAATGTCTATCAATAGTATTTTCCTCGTACAAAAGATATTAAAGATGTGAATGAGGTTAGATAAATTACTGTTTATATTATGGTATTTATAACATTAGCTACTTGACTAAAACTTCAGCTTCTGATAATGTCAATTATGTTTGAAAGTATGTACTTGTGATATTTATAAGCCTGTACTTAACCCAGCTGATGGATGTGCACGAGAATCGCCGATGTTTGAATTAATTGTCATTACGACATGTAAAATATATCTATTTTGATTATTTGGTTAAAGGACTTTCATTATAGTAAAGCAAGAACATTTTATGCGCAATGACCTGAAAACAAACATTCAATAAAAAAAACGTTAATTCGAAACTCCAGAACTTCAAAATTATCAAAATTATTTGAAGACACTTCTCAAGATGTTTATTTTTCATATAAACAAATTATATTTGACTGTAGACCTTTCATTACTCATTTGTTTTATAAATAGGCAGCTGATTCAAACAGGAAAAAATTCCAGCAGACAACAACATATATAAGGAAAAGTATGATTATTGTCTAGCAACTTTAACACAAAACAACTGAAACAACAGGTGTTTAATATTTGTAAACTTCCTTGTGAAAACAAAGTAGCTAAACTTTAATTTCTTTTTAATTTTTTTTTATTTCGAGCAGTACCTTCAACAGCTGCAAAATGACCTCTCGCATTCTTCTCTTAAAACAAGTAAACTTTAATTTTTATAGATGACTGTTTGCTTTTTTTATAAATGAGCCGTGTCACGACAAAACCAACATAATGGTTTTGCGACCAGCATGGATCCAGACCAGCTTGCGCATCCGCGCAGTCTGATCAGGATCCATGCTGTTCGCTATCAGATTCTCTACTTGTTATAGGGTTTGTAAGCGAACAGCATGGATCCTGATCAGACTGCGCAGATGCGCAGGCTGGTCTGGATCCATGCTGGTCGCAAACCCATTATGTTGGTTTTGTCATGACGTGGCTCAAATCTTGATTACTTCATGACATGGTATTACTTACTGACGTGATTGGCGCCTGCGTTTTTTAAGACTGGACTTTTATTTTGCTTTTTTGAAAAAGCACTTTGCTTCAGCTATCATCTTTTAAGTGGTTTTGCTAATTAGCTGAATTGATTTTCTTACAGTAGGAAAACTTAATTTTTTTAAAAATGGAAACAATCTCTTGTAAAGTGTTGTCAACCTTTCTATTTTCGGCAAATGTTTTGAGTATAATTATTTTATTCGTGACCAGTTATCTTTACTGTCGACAGATTAACTGTTGAATCAAAACAAAGCGTTGTGTTATTACATTAACACTGTATAACCGTTTTGACATTCCTGGATGAAGATTTCATTTTCATTCATTTGCGGCTTGGCATTTAAATTTAACGCGTTGGCGTAGTAACAATTTCTTAAGGGAGACATTGAAGGCCCATAATTATCGCCGTTTGAACACATTCGTGAATGTTTCAAAATTCCACTATTAGATCTGCATGTTTAAATGTTGAATTCTGCTTAAGCCAGTGCTTTGGAAGGGGGTGGGGAGGGAGTAGACGACAGTGTGCAATTACCATTACCGTCCATGAACCGTCTCAGTCAAAATGAACCTGGAATATTTTTTTACGTTCTTTGGGATTTTCGTTTGTTTTTTAATGTTTATTTTCTTGTCACATTAAAGTTCATTGTGCCGTGTGGAGGCCGTAATGTGTCGTCCGGTACAGTCAGTAAAATAATGTTATATTTTCAAACCTTGTAGGTCGTTCAGTACGACATATGCGTTAAGTGTCTTTAACTATAGACTATAGTGGGTGGTTCAAGTATTCCTACTTCAGAGAATCCGAGAAGGGGTCTGCGTAATGTAAACGCCTCTCTTCCTTGTTGACTTCTTGATTTTAATATTCTTATTCTAAAACTAAATAATCAGCTGAACATAATAGAAAAGAAAATGAAAAAAGAGAAAATAAGTTAAATTATACAATTTCACAGTAATGGTAACAGCTTATCTTTTTGTATGAAAACCACTTTCATTTAAGTTGTTTTTCACAAGAAGCTGAATTTGGAATTTCACAGAATAATTCAATATCAAATACTTATTTTCAGGACTATTGTATGATAATCAGCTATGTTACTTTACAGACTATGACAACATACGGGCATTACTGATGAAAAATCTAGCATGACTGTTATTGTGCGCAGTTAAGAGCTGTTTTAAGTACATACTTAAAGAAATTTAAGTAAAAAGGGAAGAAGTGACATTGGGTTTACAAAGACAGAGGAGGTTATTCAAACAAACGCACGCAGTTTGATTAAATGATTAAAAAATGCAATTAAAACAATTTAATGGAAAAGGTTTTCCGGTTAAGGTGAAATCTTTTAAAATGACAAAGACAGAATCATAACTGAAACACATTGATGAACGAATAAGGAGTGACATACGTTCTGATTTATTTTCCCCTTCAAGTGAGTGTTTGGCTCTTTCAAGGCTAACCTAAAACTAGATAACCAAACCTTAAACTGTGACTAGCAAAACATCATTACTTTTTAGTAATTAAAACCTTATATCACACAAGGTGCACAATTTGTTAAGAATGCATTTTATTTTATAGTTGCTTAGTATTGTCCCCTTTTTGTTGACTCATTTGAGCAATGCAAAATCAATGTTTACAATAGAATTATTTTGAAATAAAAACAGAGCAACAAAATAATTTAAAATCAAATAAATAATAATAATAATAGGTATCGGTATGCTTAATTCTTAGCTATCTGCTGCTAAAAATGATCTAAAACAATAAATAAAGAAGCTTGCTATCAGGAGAAGATAACTAAAAGAAAGGATGTTGACCCCTAGTTTTTTTTTTCATAATGTGATTCCCTCTACTTTATCAAAAATCTGGACAAAGGGTGTTTACTCAGGAGCAGTAAGAACAAAAACAAATAAATGATACTCGTCTGTGAATGAAATATAATAGTACATTATTTCTCTGTCTTTTCGGCTTAAACGTTATTTCATCCTCAACATCAAAATTGTAATAAACGATTCTAAAGGACTTGAAATGATAAAAAAGCGTTGAGATGAAGTACAGCAGCTACCACATAACACTGTTGTAGGAGATTCATCCACAGGAACTTTTGGTTTATACATAATTTATTTTAGAGACACACTTTTGAATCCGTTCCTGGAACCAACCAGTACTGAGCAATGTGTGTTAAGTTTCTTGCTCAAGGAAACAACGACTTGCCCCTGACGGGGTTTGAACCCATGCATCTAGCGATCATTAGATTACTAGTCCGACGCGTTAACCACTCGGCCATGCCGCCACTACTTACTGAACCTTAATTGCCTTTATAAGATAAAGTCTGTCTCCCGAAAAGGCTGCTAAATTTTAACTAACTCATTCAATGTTCCAGTGCTTAAAAATCGATATACTCTTACCAGATTTAACAGCTGACTTGTCATGGAAATTTGCAACGTGTTTAAATCAACAACACAACATAGGACCAATTTTATTTATATTTTATATGAGATAAAATAAATGTAAGCCAGTCTTTGATGGAAAAGGACAATTGTATTTGCCCTTGTTTTCTACAGCATTTTTTTGTTTTACTATCTGACAAAATGACTGTCTAGATATCTTCTTTTATAAATTATGTTTTCATACATTGATGAGTACAATACCGAATTCACAAGTGTTTTTTTTAAATTTTGACATAACTTGCAATAAAAATTTGATAATGGATTAAAAGACGAAAACGAGGCTAGATAGGGATATTGTCGGAGTCTGGAAATAAAAAACAAGCTATTTATGGTGTAATGTGGATGTGAAATGGACATTTAGAAATTGAAATCGATGCTAAATAAAAACAAGGTTGGATACATTTATGATTTCACTCGGAACATCATGTGCTGCAAATGCGGAAGGTGTATTGTTTATAATTTGTAAGGTGTGAAATAATAACAGCCATGTTTTCTTCATTTTTTTGCATTCTATACTAACAATAACAATACCATAGATTTAGCTACTACAGACAATGAACTGTCAATAATATGTATTGATTTAAAAAAATAATATTGAAACAAAGCACAAGCCTAATCACATTAGTTTTGTTTATTCTTTTTCCATTTTTAAAAATAAAAATAATTCTTAAATTTTAAAACAAATTTTTTTAATTTGTTTTAAAGGGGAAAACAAAAAAAAGGAAAAAGATAAGCAATTATTTTGTTTAAGTTCTTTGGTTTATTTTAAAGGAACCTTTTAAATATTAATAAAAGAGGCGTTTTTTAAACTTTCAAAATAAAAAAGTTTTGAAAAACTTTCCGAAAAATAAATTTTCAGAAATTTTTTTCATGACAAAAAGATATCCTTTAAAATTAATTTAAACATAAAAGGGGAAAATTTTATTTTTGCCTTTTAGGCTCAAAAACCCGGGAAAACAAAACAGGTGTCCCTTTTTAAAAATAAACTTTAAATCTATTTTTTTTATTAAAGAAAAAGTTGAATTTTTCTATATATTTTCCAAAAGATTAAACTTATTTTTAATTTTTGTGATTGAATTGGAATTTTAAAAAATAGTTAAATCTTGGAAAAAATGTTAAGGAAAATTATAAATCTTCCTAAAATGCAAAAAGACTGTCCCAACATTTTTAATTGTACATTACAGGTAAATTCTGAAAGATATTTACAGAAATGTCCATGGGCAACATGAATTACGAATTTGTATATATCAGTCAAGCGTAGTTAATTATAAAATTTAAGGGAATTCTTTCAATATGTTAACATTTTTGCCTTTCACCTGTTTGCTTATTAAATACCCTTGTATTGGCATAATGTCACTTTAAATTAGCCAATAAACTTCTTAAATAAAAAAGACTAAAATTGTTACAAAAGGTTTATATGTAAAATAATTTTTAGTTCGAGCAATGTAGTTGAACAAATAAAATATATTTTTATTACTTGAAAAATATTTTTACTGGGCTGAATTTGTTTTTAATTGAAATTAAAAACGCATTTTTCGTGCAAACAGTCGCAAATCGTGTAAGTTCTCCGGTAGTCAAACTATGATAGTGTAAACGTCAGTAATATGAGTGTGTGTGACTCTTGAGAATGGAAACTTGAAGTTTTTTCCTTAAAAATTTAGGCGTTCAGGAATAAAGTTGAGTGTGTTCAAAGAGCAGAGACACGTCTTTACACTAGCCTCCTTCTAGCAAATAACACATTTAATTTTCCTCATTTTTATACGCCCGTTTGAAAAACGGGTCGTACATATAATATACCCTTCCCTGACAGACGGACGGGCGGGCGGCGTCCAATTTTTGTCCGGACATCCTACACGTATTGAGTAATTTTAATGAAACTTCATAGAAATGTTCACTACTATAAGAAGTTGTGTTGCGCACATAAACCAGGTTTCGTTTTAGGCCCACCCCTTAGAGGCCATTGAAAAAACTCTTTGCCACAAAAATATAAAGGGTTTTCCCTTATAACTCGGCAAAAATGTTTTCCTTTAAAAGGAGGGCGGTGTGTCGCAATTTGGCTCAAATGCTATTTAAAATTTTAAGAGTGTCCCCCGGGGAAAAAATTAAGGTCCCCTCCCGGCGGGGTCAAAGTACACAACAGGGTTTTTCCAAAGTTCAATAAAAATATGAAAAAAAGTTATTGAAAAAGGGTTTTTTGAAACCCCAAATGTTAATTTTATTTTTTTCATGACTCTAAATTTTTAAAAACATAAAATTTAAAGGTTATTATATGAAATGTAAAGGGTCATTTAAGATTATAAAATATAGATTTTTTTGTCAAGAACATATTTCCTTCATATATGAAGGGGTTCAAATGAAACTTCATAGAATGTTCACCACTATAAGAAGCAGTGTCATGCGCATGAACCAGGTTTGTAGGTCAAAGGTTAAATTCACACTTAATGGTCATTGAAAAAACGCTTGTCCGAACAAAACGTCTACATGCATAGGGGGTTTAAATTTAAACTCTCCCTAAAAAATTACCATTGAAAGGGGCGGAGTGTCGCGAAAAAATTTAGCCCCCTTGGCCTTTGGTCAAGGTCACATATAAGGGTCAAATTTCAGATAAAAATATGAAAATGTGTATTCGGACCATTTAGTCATCATCGATTACAGAGAATCGCCAATGTTAAAAAACGATTGTCATTACCACTTGTTAAAAATATTTTTTGCTGCTTAAGAATTTAATTATCCGGCTAAAGATTTTTTATCACAGTAAAGCACAAACGTTTTATTCGCAATGACTTCAAAATAAATCTTCAATGGAAAAATGTTTAATTCGCAACTCAAGAACTGCACTCAAAGTATAAGCAATGGTACTAATAATAAACTAACGGTAACATTATTACACTCGGTTCCACTTGTTGACTATTACTGTGAACGGATTTTATCATACAATTTATGTCATTGGCATTTTAATAACTATTGCTGATTTGATATTCTTACAGTAGACAACATTTTCAATGTTTACATATGGAAACAATCCCTTGTAAAATTGTAAGGTGTGAAATAATTACAGCAATGTTTTCTTCATTTTTTGCATTCTATAATAGCAATAACAATACCATAGATTAAGCTACTACAGACAATGAACATGTCAATAATTATATGTATTGATTTTTATAAAAAAAATAATATTGAAACAAAGCACAAGCCTAATCACATTAGTTTTGTTTATTCTGCCCTGTTTAAAAGTATTTTAATTCTTATATAAAACAAATTATTTATTTTGCTTTACGGAAAACAAATAAGGAAATAGATAGCAATTATTTGATTAGTTCTTTGCATAGGTCAAGGACTTAACTATTAATATAGAGGTGATTCACTTCAAATATAAAAAGAGGAAAACTTCGCAATACTCAGAAATTATCATGAGTCATAAGATATCCTTAATATCAAGTAAACATATAAGGAAAATTTTGATTATTGCCGTTAGGCTCAACAACAGAAACAAAACAGGTGTGCATTAAAGTGACATTATGCTAATTTTTTCATTGTCAGATAAAGCTGAATTTACTATATATTTCAAACTCATTAAAATAAGTTTAATTACCAAAATGATGACACTTTACACCAAAGGTTTTATTTAACATTGCAAATGCTTGTTAACTATTAATGTTGAAATGCATTTCACAATGGTGGTGACCTTATTATTTAATGTTTCCTTAGTAATACCTCTTTTGGATTGTTTTGGGCTTGCGCTCGTTAGAGCACAGACAAGAGTTAATTATAGATTTCTATATAATGCCGTTTATGCCAAGGTTGCAAATAAAACGAGCGCCACTCGATTTAACGATTTTTAGGCATCGGTAGCTATGACGATCTTGCGGACGCTGGATAGATATTAAATCTGATACCTTGCATGGTCATGAATGAAATGGTCGCCGGGCTACTTTTTGCAGAATTGATTTTACAGAAAACATTCCATTGATTGAGCGATTGCCAGCCAATGTCCAGACAGCTTGTGAGATTCACAAATAAAATGGGTGCGGGAAATAAAGCCTTGACACTTTATGATATTCTTTTATAAGTAATTATCAATATGTCAACACAGAAGACAGTTGATAGATACAAGGAATGGTCAGTGAGGCTGAGACTAAGCCACCACCGGTCAGTAATGACGAGGTCATAGAAGGTGAATATTAGTCAGAAACTCGATTGGAAGTAGAAGAAAAAAAAACTGATTTCTTTAAGAAAAGTCTGTCCTCAACTACATGGTGACCGTATCTATAAAAAAACAAACAGAAGCGCAAGACAGAACTTGCCGATTTTGCTTCTGTTCTTTGACACGATTACTGCACGACAAAACGATACGTGTACATAAATCGTCAAGTACTAAGCGATAACCGTTCGCCAACTGGTGTCTATTTGGATGTCGGGTTGGACCCGGGCGATGTCCACCCAGGTGCCTTTTAATCGGACGATGTTTGTGTATCAAAACATTCGCCGTTCCAAAAAAACATCGGCAGGGCACCGCCCGGTGACGGGGAAGTGTCCGCCAGATGATTTTTTTAAAACTCACTGACCCGGGCACTATTAGTTTGTAGGTTGTACAACTCGACGACGTCCGCCCGATGAGCTTCTGCTGTCCGATTGTCGCCAGACGGACGCCAGCCGATATTGCATTTTTTTGAAGAAACAGACTCTTCCCAGCGGCCTTTTTTTTTGAAGAAACAGACTCTTCCCAGCGTCCGTTTGTTCTTGTGACTGACGCATTACTCTATTGTTGTTCCCGCGGCTACTTGTCAGACACCAAACATAATCCTTATTAGCATACGCATTTGCAAATAGTCCTTTTAGGACCTGCGCATATATGTTTATAATCTGACAAATTATCAAGTTATGACTGCTCGTTTAAAACGCTATCCTGGTGCAAACTTTAATTAATTTTTCACTCTATAGAGTCTGTTTTACGTTTAAGGTTTGTTCCCTTCCTTTTTACTTGTATATATTTTGTTTCGTATATGTCTAAAATAATCCAACTGTTTTAAAGAGAAATTCTAGCTTTTGTATTGTGGTCTTTAAAACATAGAGAAAGACAGCCAGCCCATCTGTATTTTGTACTTTGTTTTTTTTGTAAACATTTTCATAAAAGCGCTCAGAATAGTATTTTTTTGCCAACTAAAAGCCCGTTTTCCGGGTGCATCCGTTTCACTTAGACTTATGTCGGATTATGATTCTGCTTTATAAGCATGTTCGTCTGTTAAGCAACTGATTTTTGTATTTTGTCAAAAAAGGATCTTTCTTGCTTTATAGTAAATCCTCGAAAAATTGCAACACGTCTCGCCTAATCTTATCCTTAAATATGTTTCATGTAAAACTTTCTTAAAAGAATGGGCTTAAACAGGTAAAAGAAACAGATCCAATACAGAACACCGGAATCTACATAATTAAAATGTTGCAGACTTGGTTATACTGAGCTTGGCGGTTACACTACAAATGGTGAATTTAAAGGGAATGTGCTGCATCTTAAGTTAAACGTTTGCTTCGGGCAACTGTTCTTTTTATATAAGATTGTAGCTACACAAGTAATATCAATTACGAAGTATAGTTATGATAAGCCTATCAATATCTTATTTTGGTAATTGATATCAATTGAGAATAATGCACTGTTTGAGTTCAAATGCACAATATTATAACCACTAAGGCAAATAAGCCTGGGTGATAAATTACAAAGTATTATTGAACGATAAAAGTGCGTTATAATACTATAATGCTAGAAAATTTAATATCTAACTCCATTCTTATATGCAAATTAAAATAGTATTGTTGAAAAAATATGTTGAATTAATCTACTTTGAGCGTAGAAGTAATTGTCCTGACGTTCCTAACATTTGGTTTAATGACGTCATATTTGACGTCATATTGAGTGTAAGCATTTGTTTTTATGATGTGCATAAATCGTGTAATAATACACTTGATTGACTTATCTGTATGATATGAGAATAGTGTAAAGCATGTTAGAATTAGACACAGACTCAGTGTCACCTCAATAAACTTAAAACATTTGTTTAAACTTAAATTTAATTTTATTAATAGGGTAAAAACTGTTGTTAATTTCATTAATATAGTAATACATCAATATGGAATTGTTCAAAGTTCGTATTTTCATGGTAGCTACCGATTCATGATTATATCATTTGTCCTCGGGCATCTGAAATAACTATCAATTATTGTATCATTGAACCTAATCTCAATTAATTAAACATAATTTTTGAAGTTTGTTGATTCATTTTTTAAATTATTTTAATACTATAGTTTTTACTTCATGGAAGACCAAGGAACATTTGTTTTATTACAGTGAAAATTCTATAATTTGCTTGAAACAGCAAATATTTAGTATATGTACGGCTACACATGTATCGCACTTAATGAATTATGAGTAAATAATGTTGAAGTACTTTGTCTCAAGAATATTTGTGAAGAATGGTATTATTAAGTTAAAACGATTATATCTATTTATAATTGAATTACAAACAACGTTCTATTTATTATTTCAGAAAAGTCACTGTTTGATTTATATTATTTTTAAAAGATAAAAACACCTCATTTGCTTTTAAAAGATTTATTTTACAAAACAATTACTGGAACAAATGTATGAATACAAATAGAGAAAAACAGAACCCCGAAAGAAAAACACGGCAAATTTGAAAATGTTGCTGGCTCGGTTAAATTGAGCCTGTTCATGAAGTTTGGTATAACAAAAATAAATATTACTTAACAGGGCACAAATCTAAGAAGTAATTATAGCAATACATTAGTGACGGGTTAAAAGAATATATCAATATGTTTGCAGCATATATTTGATGTTCTACTGATATTCTACTCCTTTCTATTTAAGAAATAACATTTTAGGTCTGGCTATCCGACAATCAAGAATTCGTATTACAATGAACATGCAATAGGACAAAGGATTATATACAATTTTAACACTCATTGGCAGCCGTAATTGGTAATAAATTAAATAACTGTCTTATAGTTGACACATAGATGAAATCAGTAGAATATTATATCGATACGAAGATATACATTTAACAAAACTTATAACTCCAACCACATATTTTAAGACTTATAAACATACATTGAAGCAAAATTAAGAAGATAATATGTAAAGATTCAAACATCTATTAGAAGTTCCGATATTCAACACAATTTCTAATGGGTTAAACATGATACCCATGAATCTCAAAGTTGGAAAAGGTTGAAATCCTTTGGAAGCTTTGGAAACTACAAAATTATACAGAGTTCTGTGATTGATTGAGTCTTGTCATGAGAGATCATCTAAATTGCAACATCTCGCACTATCCGTAACATCTGCTGTATTTAATCTTCGACACTAAATGGGCTGGAATCAATGATTCCGGAGGGCCAGTTGGATAAAAGAACGCTGAAGTCACACATTTGACTAAATCATGTATTGAAAAATGTAATGAAATTATTATATTTAAGACAAATTTTCATTACTTTAAACTGGTAAATTTCATTTTTTATGTTTATGTTTTAACCTCCAATTTAATCTATTGCTAGATGCGCTGTATGGTATTATTTAATTTCTCAAAATATGTGGTTGGAGTTTATTAGGATACAAGATATCAGCTTAATAAAACCACTGACTGGATTTCAAATATTATTTCAGGTTTAAATGAGACATATTGTAAAAAACCCTTTCTATATACAAAGTAATGAAAGAATATATTAACAATAATACAGGCATATAATAGAAAAAAGAACTATTTCCTCCTGTATTGTCAAAAACATATCGTAAATGTCCGTAAAATAAAAGTTCTTATTTTAAGTCATTGCATACAAAGCAAAAATAAAGTGCACTACTGTTTTCTGACGCTGATAAAATTATTATTCGATTATATGAAATACAATGCTTCTCATTTTCATAAAATCCAAACTATGGCATAGTTAAAAAATACATTAAACATTGAATATTGAAACAATATATTATCAAATATTCACCTTATCACATGACAGGTTGAATATTCAAAATATTGTTTATGTTTATGAAATAATTGTATAATACAAATTAATAATGAACTTTCCCTTAAAATAACATGTTAAAACTTATTAAGAAAGTTTACACAATTCATGCCTGATAAAAAAATCATGATATGTTATAAGTGTACTTATTGCGTTGTCATTTACATGATGTATGAAACGGTTATTCATTGTTGCAACCAACACCAGCATCGTGACTTGTGGTTTTCTAATATTTAGGCGCCTTTAAAAAATCTAAAGTAGTAAATATTTGTATTAACAAGAGCAAAATGAATTTAAATAAGTAGCAAACTTAGAACCAGTGCATGAAAACCTCAACAAACAAATGATAATATATCATTTTTAATGTTTCGAGTACAAGTGGACTTTAAATGATGACTGTGTTGTTTATGTGCTCAGAAGTCAATAGGGTTTGTACATAGTTTATACATAAGAGTTTAGTTTAAAAAAGTTAAAAGGAACGTTATTAAGATGAACAAACTGCACAAATATTATGATAAATTTATACAACAAAGAATGTAACTATTGAATTCTGTGTTTTAAATAGTTATGCATAAGTTTACTCTATAAATTTTGCCCAATACATATATATCCCAGTTTTAACTCGTGTTGAAATATTACTTTCCTTCATGCAAGTACATATTTATATATTTTCTAGAAAAAAAATATACAAATAAGACAAAGTATATACAAGTAATACTGTAACTGTTTAGCACATACATACAGTATCTATGTACAAGCTTCAGATTGATCGACCATGTTACTTATCTATAAAGTATTCTGATACTTTATTTGCATGTATTACGCTTTATGTGTTTCTATATCATTTCACTGTGGTATTTACAATTTATACAGCTCACCTTTCATAAAAAAGAAACTTTCATTTCATTGGCTGTAGAGATTTATCAAATATATTCGATTACAATAAATTTTTACACAAAATATTAGAAAGTTATAATCCCAAAAGTAAGTCAAAAATGATATTTCGTAAGTATATTTCACAAAATGTGCTACATATTATTAAACAATGTCTTTGTGGCTATTTTATTTATGGGTTTTACATATTTGCGTACATT
>NW_026851754.1:0-33089 GCF_026571515.1 Ruditapes philippinarum | reverse complement strand
TGAACAATAAACTAATTTTCTTCATCTTCATTATTTTTGTATAAAATTTTATATTAAAAATTTTAAAAAAACCCATGCCCGGGTGATAAAATAAAATACAATCCCCCTGGCCATTTTCCCAAATTTTGACTTTTTTCCCTTGAAATTTTTGAGGCTATTAAAAAATATAATCTGGCAATGAAAGGGGACGGGGCAAAATTTGAAAAAAAATAAAAAAAAACCAAATCCAAAACATCCCGGATGTTCGGGATGTCTGGAATTCCGTATTTTTGGGAAAGGGGCCCCGGTTTTTCCGGGCCCCCAAGGGGGCCCCCTTTCCCTAAGAAAAAATTTTTGACTAATTTACCCCTAATATTGTCAACAACTTACTAAGGTGTGGAGGGTCGTGGTCATACATGTAATTGACAAGTTGCATTAGCTCTTTGACTCTAGATACCAAAATAAACTCTGGTATTACCTTGAATTTCAACAACATAGCTAATGTTGGTCTGTGTGGCGTATCGCCGGTATTCTGGCCGGCAACCAAGGTAAACCAAAATGGAGTCACTGGTCTGAGTCACATAATCCGCGGAGTGTCAATTTTTGGTAAACTTTGGCGGCACTGTAAATCGTAAAAAAAATAATAACAATGAAAATCATGTCGAGAAAACTGATATAAGAAGTTTTTTTCAGTAATTTGGTAAAGATTAAAATGATCTATGAAAAAAACAAAGCAAACATTTTATTCTTTATTGTTTGAAATAAATCTACAACTTTAAAAAACACACACCATTTTTGACTTTCAACTGAAGAGTAACAAATAAAGACATTCATACAAGAAGAAAAAAACCTACTTTTTAAAATCTTTGTGTTGATTATTAATTGTACACTTTTTTTCTTTTTTATTGGAGAAAAACAAACAATTAAAACAGCACTGCAAATGTCACAAAAAATAGCTTCCGATGCAAAAAAGGAAATATTTCTTCCATTTTTTTTAAAATGTTCCTGAAGTTACATTAATTATTCATCTAAAACTTTACAATATAAAGATGCATGAAAATTTACTGCTGTTATAATATGCAAGAAAAAAAAAAAATCACTCAAACAGTCAAGTTATTCACTTACAAAAAAGTATTGTAATGAATTTTTGCACAGGAAAAAACTTTTAACATCTGCATGAAAGGTAAATCTAAAAGTACTCATTTGTAACTCCATAATTTAACCTAACCTGTATAAAATGTCAATCCTTTAAAGGTAATTTCTTAAATAGTAAAAAAAAAAACAGCAACTGCAGACAATCATAAGCAAAAACTTCCAGCTTAACTCTTCAAAAGGGGCAAACTCTTTGGTAACTTGCTCTTAATTTTACATTCAGTCTTCCTCTCCCCTGGACTAATGGTTTTTAAAGAAAAAATGTTGTGGGTCTTAATATATTTCCTGCAGTAAATCACAGGATAAAAGATTAATCTAATCTCATTGATATTGTAAAATCAATATCAAGCTTTATTTTGCATTGACAGTTATTTATTAATTTCACACAGACATCAATTTAACATTGACATACATGTTTACAACAAAAGAAAAAACAAAAACATAACTATTAGCATGTACCAGGAAAGAGATACCTTTAGTTATATAACAATCGATGACTAAGGCAGTTAAGATTTAAGTCATACAAACTCAAGAGAGGACTGTATGGCTCTATATTGATGGTAGTTAATCAAGTTTTGTTAGGTTTCTCAAGTCACACTCAGCAACTGTAAAGTTTGCATGGCAACTTCCTTTAACTTTACTGGTGGAGAAAGACGTCTTTGTGCATAAATTTTAGGCACACTGAGTTGGAACCACCTACTTTCTCTGTGACTTATAATGGACACACATGAAGGAATCAAAGACACTGATGCGGCAGATGGGGGTTTGAACCCGCAGCGATGAGGAGAAAGTGGCTTTGAATCCAGGCTACCACCTTAAAAATTCAAGCCCATATTGCTGACCTTAAAAAATTCTAAAAGTTGAAATTCTGTTTGCAACTATTGTGGGTTGACTTTGACTTATGAGATAAGATCCATTTCATAATCAAAGATAAGATAACTCCTGACAGTTTTGGATTTTAAAGTATTAATAAATAGATGTAATGTTATCATCAGCACTGTCTTTAATTTTTTTGAAAAAAATTTTTAAAAAACTTTTGTAAAAAGGTTTTTTAAGGTAATTAAATAATTTCCCAAAACCACAAACCTTGAAAAAAAATAACCATAAAAATTGAAAAAATATTTTTTATTATTTTTTTAATTTTTCTAAAAATTTTTTTTATTTAAAATTTCTATGGAAAAAAAAGGAAATAAAAAATTTTTACCAATTCAAAATTATTATTACAGTATCCCGAAAAATGATCAAATTTAAAAATTTAAATTTCATATAATTAGCCTTTTTAAAATTGGAATTTTCCACATAAAATTTAACTTTATGACTCCCCCCCTGTTTTTGGGGGGGGCTTCGAAACAAAAAAAAAATCTACCCCCCTGATTGGGGGAAATTTTTTTTCATTAGGGGAAATGGAAAAAAATTGATAAAATTTTTAATTAGTATTTCTGTTGAAATGATGAAAATTTTAAAGTTCTATATTTTTGGCAAAATTTGAAAGTGAGAATAAAAATTTTAAAAAGGGGTCTCTTGGGCCCAAGACTGAAAGATGATTTTAGGGGGTTAAATTTTTTTAATTCAAAGAATTTTCCCCCCCGGGGGGGGGGGGGAGGTAAATTTAAGTTTGTAAATTTTGCCGTCTAAAAAAATACCCCAGATGGATTTATTTAGTACAAATTCCCAAGACTAACAAAATTTTTAAATTTTAGTAGTAAAAATTCCCCCAAAATAACTGGAAGTTTCCAGATGAATTTAGTAGTCTAATTCCCTTGAGTTGGCCGAAGAAAAAAAAAAAATTTGGGTAAAATTTTTACAAAAACTTTTACAAAAAATTTTAAAATTTGCTTAGTAAAACAGTAAATGTCCCAAGAAATTTTTTTTTCAAAAATTTATCAAAAATTCAGTTTAAATTTAATTCTTTTAAAAAAACACCAAAAAATTTCAATGTAAAATATGTGATATTTTATTTCTTAAATATTTGTAAAAAATTCAACTGAAAAAGTACTTTTGTATATTGATTGGTAAACATGAAGATTTTGATTCTATGAATAATTCAGGAATGGTAAGTTTAGCATTTACTGTATTTTAAATATACTTTTCAAAATGCCAGGGCCAAGTTACATACGGTAGCATTGTTTTAGATATGCCCTATATAAAACCATTTAGGGTACTAGTTGTTGTAAAAAAACATAACCTGCAGGCATAGAACATATTTAAAAATAAATACCTAATACTTTTTGAAGAGCAATAATTGAAAGATATTAAAGGTGATAAAATTTCTTTGGACATTACTGTTTCCATTTAATTCATGAAATGTAAAACAAAACACTTCTATTCTTGAAATTACCTTCTTGTAGGAGTTTCTCAATATCTAAAAATTAACATTTATGCAAAACAAAGAGGTCACAAACACAAATAAGGTCAAACATTGTATACAGTATAACACATGGTCGAAACAAACAAATAAGACTCAGAAAAACATAAAATTGTTGATATTGTGGAAAACTTTGGGTAATACATGTAGCTATGAAAAAATTTTTTTATACATGTTTAAATTATAACAGGAAAAAAATAATGAAAAGGTCATACTGGTTTATTTATACATAATAGTTGAATAAAAGGTGGTTTTCATAAAATAAAATAAAATAAAATAAGATTTGTAATGACAGTGTTTTATTTTAATGCATTTGTGTTTAGGTTCCTCATTCTTTAAAGGAACTCAACTCAAATGTCCAAAAGCCTTTAAACATACAATTTGAAATTTTTACTGAGATCAGCTAATCATGAGGATCTTAATTCATTATATTCCTTATGAAAATTTTCAGCTCTTAATAAATTCAAATTTTTCTTCTCTGCCTTTGTAAAGAAATGGCACTTATGTAGGAAATGCCTTTAAGACTTATAAAGAAAATCAAATTCATTTATTAAAATATTGTAAAGATTTGTTCTAGCTGCAAACAAAGTCAGTTAAATTTTTTTAGAAGTATACAATTTTTTTGGTGCAATATTGTGTTAGAAGCAGCTTATTGGGACACTCTTGAATCTGTTCCTGGGTACAACCAGTACTTAGCACTGAATGTAAAGTTTCATGCTCTAGGAAACAACGACTTGCCTCTAACAGGGTTTGAACCCACATGGCCAGCAATACTTAGATTAATGAGTCTGACGCATTATACAGTCTGCCAACAAAATTCTGTTTTGTTTATAATGACCAAACAAAAGTTTCTTTTTACATGAATACTTCAATAGATTTGAAACAAAAGTATCTTATTTACATGAATAGATGACCAAACAAAAGTATCTTATTTACATGAATAGATGACCAAACAAAATTATCTTATTTACATGAATAGATGACCAAACAATAGTATCTTATTTACCTGTATAGATTTGAAACAAAATGTTCTGTCATTACATATCCATTATTCTAAAACAATTTATGTAAAAGAATTGAAATCAAAATGTGATATAATAAAATGAAATAGGAGTAAATGGAAATGGCAAAGAAGGACATAATTATATAAAGGAGTCAACTTATGCTTAGATTTGGCTAAATACAGTTAACCCTGTTTTTAAAAATGTCGCAAGATTTGTTCTATATTTCTATAAGAAAAGTTGTTTTTCACATGAGATAATGTAATTTTTTTACAAATATTAGTTGTCGTAAAATAAATACAATACATAACTTGTATGTACAGTTTAAATGTTTTGTTTTAAGACACACTTACATAGTGAAGGTCATATGGCAACTTTATAGCTTCAGTGATGGAGTAAGACTTAAAGGCCCATTTTGCTTCTTTAATGACAATTTATTTCACTTTAAGCCCTACTTTCTTCAGGTTACAAGCATTTAACATGCTCTAAAACCATTATGTTACCATTCCTAAACATCATAATTTTGCGCTATAGTAAAAATTTATTTGTTTCTGAAGCATATACAATGTATTATTATGTGTCTTTAAGATACCGGTAACCCTCTGTGCATTATTACAGGCAACAGAAGGCAGCAGAGTAGCACTTGACCAACCTTTGTTAAGCTACCTGGAGAGTTCCCTAAAAAATGAAGGGATCAATTTCAAGGCGGTATTCAAACTCTCAGTAGAATGGGACAAGTGCAACAAATTCAGCAACATTAACCACTTTTAAATCTTCATTATCTTGATTAGTTCAAAGCATGGCATCCATTGGATGAAAATGCCAGAAAAATATTTTGATTTCCGTTAACAAGTTTTCATTTTCAAGGCTTAATTAAATTCAATACCCTAAAATTTGATTTTTTCTTTCTATATATTATTATGAGACAAAGTAGATATTATTTTTATACACAGATTTCTTCTTTGTTTTTTGTTCTACATTGTAATAAATACATCGTATATTAAAATTTTGTTTGGTATTGTTTTCTGGTTTTTAACAATTTTAACACATTTTTTCGGACATGTCTCATCAGTCAATTAACCTCACATGCTTTCCTTGATAACTCACCAGTAATTACCAATTTAGAAATATCAGAAAAAACGGGGTTAACTGTATTTTTTTTATTAAGGCATCAGAATTACAAGCTGTAAACAAACCTTTTGTTCCATATTTTCTCTCCCACTCCTTTTCAAACTCCTCATCGTCAAAGTCTTCACCCTCTATTTTATACACTGAAAAAACATAATATTATATGTGCATACTGTACGTGTGTTCTACATGTATATACCGTGTACAAAATATAGACATAAAAATTGACATACAATGAAATTTGTATATAATTTTTTTCAAACATAATTCTAGGGTCATATAATTCGCAAATACACAATAATATTGGCATAAAGTTGCATATATACAATAATATGGGCAGAGCATTTGCATATATACTTTAATATGGGCATAAAATTTGCAAATATACATTGATATTGGCCTAAAATTTGCATGTACACCTTAATATTGGCCTACAATTTGCATATACACAATAATATTGGCATAAAATTTGCAAATACACAATAATATTGGCATAAAATTTGCATATACAAAACACATAATGTAATATGGGAATAATATTTGTAATTACACAGTAACATGGGCATAACATTTGTATTTACGCAATAATATGGGCATAACATTTGAATTCAATTTATTTGACTATGCTTCATATTCATTTATACAATTTGAACTCCTGAGGTAAAAGGGATATTTGGATGGGTTAGCCTGTATTGTAAAAATGCCAACATGCTTTACTGTGGGCCAGTTTTATGGAGAGTTACTGTATGGTTCATGTTTTTACATGGTTTAACTGTATGGTGATTGTCCTAACATAGATTTTCATTATGACTGAAATGTAATAATAATTAAACTTTTGTGAAGTTGTTGTTTAAAAATTGTACTGTCTAATGCTTGTTTAAGCAAAGTTCTACAGTATAATGACTGTTTTAACAATGTTTAATTGAATGGTGGATATAGAATTAAGATTCTACTGTACTGATGTTGTCTTATCAAGCTTTTACAGTCTAGCTTAAGTGGTTCATTTTGCAAGGTTTTAGCTCAAGTGGTTGATCTCTCAAGATTTTACTGTATATTTGTTGCCCAGCCCAGCTAGAGGTTGCTCTAGCAAGGTTTTACAGTATAATTGTTGCCCAGTCCAGCTAGAGGTTGCTCTAACAAGGTTTTACTGTATAATTGTTGCCCAGTCCAGCTTGAGGTTGCTCTAACAATGTTTTACTGTATAATTGTTGCCCAGTTCAGCTAGAGGTTGCTCTAGCAAAGTTTTACTGTATAATTGTTGCCCAGTCCAGCTAGAGGTTGCTCTAGCAAGGTTTTACAGTATAATTGTTGCCCAGTCCAGCTAGGGGTTGCTCTAACAAAGTTTTACTGTATAATTGTTGCCCAGTTCAGCTAGGGGTTGCTCTAGCAAATTTTTACTGTATAATTGTTGCCCAGTCCAGCTAGAGGTTGTTCTAGCAAGGTTTCGCAGTATAATTGTTGCCCAGTCAGCTAGGGGTTGCTCTTACAAGGTTTTACAGTATAATTGTTACCAAGTCCAGCTTGAGGTTGCTCTAACAAAGTTTTACTGTATAATTGTTGCCAAGTTCAGCTAGAGGTTGCTCTAACAAAGTTTTACTGTATAATTGTTGCCCAGTTCAGCTAGAGGTTGCTATAGCAAAGTTTTACTGTATAATTGTTGCCAAGTCCAGCTAGAGGTTGCTCTTACAAGGTTTTACTGTATTATTGTTGCCCAGTCCAGCTAGAGGTTGCTCTAACAAGGTTTTACTGTATAATTGTTGCCATGCCCAGCTAGAGGTTGCTCTAACAAGGTTTTACTGTATAATTGTTGCCCAGTCCAGCTAGAGGTTGCCCTAGCAAGGTTTTTACTGTATCATTGTTGCCCAGTCCAGCTAGAGTTTTGCTCTAGCAAGGTTTTACTATATAATTGTTGCCCAGTCCAGCTAGAGGTTGCTCTAGCAAGGTTTTACTGTATGTTGCATGCACAAAAACATGTACTTCTTTGTACTTCTACTAATTACACCTGAACAAATTAAAAGCAAATTTGTCTTTATAAAAATGACTAATGGTTAATACAGACAAATTCTATCTCTGGTATTTACTCAGTGAATATTCCTTCAAACATGAAGGTTTTTTCAACATCGTTATTCCCACACATGAGTATTCTCATGCTACACAAATATTTCAGCTCCTGCAGACTACACAGAATGTTAATTAATCTAGAAGGTATGGCTCTCAGAAATGATGATTTACTAACAAAAACATAACAATATTAAGAAGTTATTTTGCACAAAGCCACTTGATGCTATTTCTGAAAGCAATTGCAATAAACATGTAATCCTTATATAAAATAATCTACATTATAACGTAGACAGGTGCTTGTTGAACTAACTGCAATAAGATGTTAAACTATTCATCCTTAGAGTAAGGCCTTTACCTGTTATGCCCCTTAGGATGCTGGAACCAAAAGTAGCCTAATTGTCTCTTATATAGACATAGCAATAATTACCTCCCCTGGCATCCCTTCAGTAGTTATTGAGATGACTTACATGTAAAATCTTAACACAGGGATGCCCATTTGAATGCCCACAAATAGGTGACTGCAACAGCTTTAGTCTTCGTCAAATAAATGTGGTATTACACTAGTGTAGTGGTGGGATTCGAACCTACAGCAGTGAAGAGCAAGTGATTTGTAGTTAAAGGCCTTTATCCACTCAGCCACAAAGATACCTATCTATTGAAAAATTCACATCGAAATAAGGTAAAATATTCTATAAAACCAACCTGCTGGTCTGTAGAGAGAGACTGGTAGGCCGGCATCTGAGCAACCATACTCGTTCCAGGCTCGAACCCTGAAGATGTAATCTATACGGGGATGAAGCTTCTGTACCGTATGGCTGCAAACCCTCAATCCCGTTACCAACTGTCTCCACTCAAAGCTTGGCGGGCATCGTACCTGTAAAAATGGTTTGCATTACATTAGAAAAGCAGTGATCAAAATATGTCATGTTCAACACCAGATGCCATTTTTTTGTGTAACATTGGAATTGTAGGTAGAGAAGTTTGTAAAAGTCTAAGTTCTGAAGCAAGCATTTTTCGCCCTCCATGTAAGCAGTGTTCTAATAGAAATTTGTCATTAATATCTATTACAGCCTTGTTTTTCAAACATGCAATAGCAAATATCCTATATAATATTATTGACAAAATATGAAAAACTCGATCACTATATTCAGCTGATTCAGGTGAATTGTCAAAATATTTTATGCATATGAAAGCCATTTTTATCATAGCACCAATATGTAAGATTTTTATCAATTTTCATGAAGATGATAGAATTATGAGATTTTTTTTTATCTTATCTTAGGCAGAATGACCCTCAAAATGGTGGCTAAGGGAAGTAATAATTGCTATAAGACGAGCTTCTAATGCTTTACGGAAACAGTCATGCAAATATGAATCTGAGGGTTTCAAAAGTGTTAAAATGCTAAGATTCAGACTGTACACATTTACAGACTGGCCTGACTCTATACTGCTTGGGATAGGAAAAGCACTATTACCATAATGCTAGGACTGTAAGGTTTATGCCTTACCTCAATTGTGTAGGTCAGATTACACTGTCCTCTTATGGCCTCGGCAACTATGGCGGGTCTCCAACTCAGCTCGATGGTCTCTTGGTCTATAATGATCATGTCTGGTTTGTGGATAGGCATTGTTGGTGGTACTGAAATAAACATTGCATCATGATTGCATTGCATCGTGTGCTATATTTAGTAACAAAACAAAAGTAATCATTGCATGATAATATAGTATAATAGAATTGCAACAAATATTAAAAAAATTTGTGAGCCATACTTGATTGAGATTTTATGTAAAAGTTTATTATCAAGTACTCGTCACTGTGAGTTACTATTATTTGTACACTAATATAATGATAATGTCTTGAAAATTCTTCTTAAAAAATTTTGATAACATGGACAAACGAAATTAAACTTCAATTTCCTTTAAGTTAAATGATTGACCAAATTTTCTATCAAATTGTATTTTATTACATTCTTATAAACATGATTTATGCATTCAAGTGATATCTTGTTAAATATAATAATAAATGAAACAAATTTCATTTAAACTTTTATGTCCAGTAAAATAATATTATTAACTCCACAACTTTCAAAATGCATGTTTAGAGATTGCATTCAGTTTTGCTTGTAATGCACTGAATCTATACTCCCAAAAAACCACCCCCTCATACTCCAGAACATTTTGTTAATCCTTTTTCACTCTTTACATACACCAGCTCTGTTCCCTTAGTTCACTTTTTGTTTACAACAAAACACACTCAACCAGTTCCTCAACCACCTAACAAAACATAACAGAGACCAATAATTTCTTACCATATTTTGTAAGCTGTTCGTAGTATGGGTGTTTGAGGAAAATGGCCTTGTATTCCACTGGCTTGAATTCTGCCAGGGCATTCTCACTGTCCTTGAGAAGAGGTACTGAAAAACAAATATAAAATTACAATGAATATCCACAAAAAAAAACAAAATAAAGGAATTAAAAGAATGTTCATGATATAACTGGTGATAAACAAGACTCACTGGGTAATGCACCAGTCAAATGAAGCCTTCCACCCATTCCCTTCTCCCCCACCCCCCACACACACAATAGGGCAGTGCGTAGGATAAAAGGTGTAAAAATTTAAGCCGAGTTTGAAAATAAGACAATTAATGACAACTTTTCCATATGCTATGGGAAACTTACCCCTTGTTCTATAAAACTGTATAGGTGGTGTGGGGTCACTAACATCGCCATTTTCAGTCTGGGCTCGGATCCTGAACCTATAGTCCTTGCGGGGACTAATATTCTTCACCGTGTAGTCTGATGTCCTTATATCCGTGGCAACTGACTTCCATTCTGTGTTAATTTCCCCTGCTTCCTGCATTTCAACTCTAAAAATAGAACATTTCTATTAATAGTACATTTCTAAAAATACATTTTCTAAAAATAGAACATTTTCTAAAAATAGAACGTTTTCTAAAAGTAGATCTTTTTCTTAAAATATAAAATTTTCTAAATATAAATATTTTTGAAATGAAGAACATTTACTTTATATCATATATGTAAAGAAAGGGCATTTTTAAACATAGAACATTTCTTTAAAATAATAATTAATTCAACAAAAGGTAATATATTTCTAAATCTTAATATATGGATAGTTTGCTTTAAAGCAGCAAGCCTCGAAATTCCTGCTAGTTTTTATGAAAATTTTGAAAATGTATTAACAAGTAAAATATTGTGAAATGAACAAAGAAAATACTTTATTCATTGCAAACAGAACTTATAACATACATTTTTTGTCAAGTTTGATTTTCTTGAAATATTTTGGTTCATCTGGAGGCATGCAGCTTTAATATTTCACTCTCATATATCATATATAATGCCAAGGTTTCACAGAGAAATATCACTTTTGAGACAAGAAACATTTATTACCAACATTTGCTAGAAATGTCTACAGTAATTTAGCTATCATATTTTTGACATGCTATGCACATATGTGATTTTTGTTTGGTAGGATACAAAACTGAGACAGATAAATAAAACTGCCAGGAATGAATTAACTGTAGTAACTAGTGCATATAATTCATACATTGTTATTGTCAAACACTGGGACACAGTTGTCTATGTAGGTAGAATTTTATAACCATAAGCAAGCTTTTTGAGAAGCCAATTATAAGAAAATATAAAATGTTTTGGGAAGAACTTATCAAGACCTGTCATATAATGTAAAATTCAATCAATTCTTAATCTTAAGTTTATAGGGCCATCAATACTTAACCTCAAGTTTATACGAAAATCAATACTTAACCTCAAGTTTATTAGACATTAAATACATAATGTCAAGTTTATAAGGCAGTTAATACTTAACCCTCAATGTTAATGGCAATCAATACTTTACCTCAAGTTTATATGGCAATCAATATTAATTTAACCTCTATTTTATAAGAAAATTAGTACTTATCATCAAGTTTATATAGCAATTTATAACTAACCTCAAGTTTATGAGGCAATCAATACTAAACCTCAAGTTTATAAGAAAATCAATACTTAACCCCAAGTTGATAAGAAAGTTATTATACTTAACCTCAAGTTTATAAGACAATTAATACTTACCTCAAGTTTATAAGGCAATTATTACTTACCTCAAGATTATAATAGAATTAATTCTTAACCTCAAGTTTATAGTAATAACCTCAAGCTGGACAATTCTATTTAAGAAATTCAGAAGTTTCAAGATTAAGATTTGAAGACCACTCGATACACATTTTATATCTGTATATTTCTACAGCATGAAAGTTATAATAAATTATAATATAAATATACATTTATTACCTGTAACTAATTGGTGTAGAACTATAATAGCGAGGGATATAGGCGCGATGCCATCGAAGTCTAGCAGAAGTTGGCTCTTCTTCACAAACCTCTGTCCTTGCCACAGGTACAGAGCGGTGAACTGTGAATAAAAATTAAATGTCCATATGAAAAGTGACATATTCATCTGTATCATCATTCACGAAAAGTGACACACATTTAGAAAAATCATTCATGACTAATGTTTTTAAGAAACATTCATGAAAATCATTCTTGGAAGTGACAGCAATATTTCTTTGAAATACTTCATGAAAAGTGACACACTTATATTGGTTCTTTAAAATCACTACTAGAGAGTGACATTTAACATAACTTTTTGAAATCAATCATGGAAGTGGCAGCTATATTTCTTTGAAATACTTCATGAAAAGTGACACAATATTGGTTCTTTAAAATCATTACTGAAGAGTGATATTTTACATCACTGTATAAAATCAGGAAAAGTGACAAGTTCCATATTTCTACAAATACATTCATGAAAAGTGACACAATTACATTCTGGAAGTTACAGATACTTCCATTTATTCATTAAAAGTGATAGAATAGTATATCGTTAGAACCATTCATGAAGAGTGACATAATATTGTATATATAACTCTTCAAAATCTTTCATGAAAAGTGACCTGTGCATCCATTAAATTCTATTATTTTTTTAAACAGGAAACATACAGTATATATATAAAAAAAATATGTAAAAGTGACTCAGGTACATAAATAAAAAATACATGAAGAGTGACTTTGTAAATCTTTAAATCCATCATAAAAAGTGACACAGGAATCATAAAAGTGGCTTATGCATTATTGGAAACACACATGCATCATTATTCATGAAATTGAAACATTATCATTGATGAGGAGTGACATTTTAAATCTTTATATGAATCATAAAAAAGTGACACATGCATTCTTAAAATCATTCATGAAAAGTGAACTAGAACATTCACGACTTGTATGATATGTATAAGTTAAAAAGTGAAAATGATAAATTACTATCCATGTTACCATTCATGAAAAGTGACAAACACATATCTTTGAAACTGTTCATTAAAAGTGACAACTACATATCTTTGAAACCATTCAGGAAAAATGACAACCAAATATCTTGAAACTTATTTATTCAGAAAAAGTGACTACCAAATATCTATGAATTTCAAACTATTTAAGAAATGTGACATATCTTTGAAACCATTCATGAAAAGTGACCCCAAATAAATATCTTTGAAATCATTCATGAAAAGTGACAACCAAATATCATTGAAATAAATATCTTTGAAATTATTCATGAAAAATGACAACCAAATATCTTTGAAACCATTCATGAAAAGTGACAACCAAAATATTTTTGAAACCATTTATGAAAAGTGACAACCATACATTTTTGCAACCATTTGATGATTCATGAAAAGTGACAAATTAATATCATGAAAAATGACATTGCATTCAGGATGAAAAGAAGAATTTGAGAATGTATAATTGACATAATTCAAAAGAACAGAGCATCCAGAAGTGTTTTTTTCAATACAATGTTTTGTTATAAATTACGGCAATTTCTGCTCAACTGCAGATGGTAATACATCAGAATCCACCAGTAAGACTAAGAAATGTTTACAGTGTAGACAGAAAAAAAAAAGCAGTATTATCAACTGTATAATTGGCCAATATATGAATTACGTTATATACCCTATTGTTTCCAATTAACGCCCTCTCTCTCTAATTTATTAGCCCCCCCCCCACATTTTGTAGGAAAAAAGAGAAAAATTTCAAAATGTCCAAAATATTTCTATTTAAAAAAAAACATTAATGACACTACAGGAATGTAAAAATCATTAAAAATATTATCCTGTAGATTATAATAAATATTATATTAAATCATGATAATGAATAACGATTTTCATAATTGAATTATACCTTGGATATACATAATTTATAGCACATTTTTATAGTTCTAATTAGCGCCCCCCCCCCCCCTTTGAAAAAAATTTAAGCCCCCAGAGGCGTTAAATAGAGACAATACTGTACACAATACACAATGTAATGATACAGGTGAGATATCACAGATATAACAGCCAGTCAAGCTCACAACATGATAAACCATGCAACAGAGAAACAAAAATATTTACAAAATTGATAAACACAATGCATATAAATGTGTGCACAAAATTGCACAAGAAACGTGTTTGAAACTGATCAGCATTATTTTGGTCATACATGCACAAATCATACAACATTTGTCTGAGAAACAAGAAGTCAATTGATAAGCATTATTAATTTTGGTCATAACTGCACAAATCATACAAAATTTGCACGAGAAACATGAAGTAAACTGATCAACATTATTTGGTCATTATACATGCAAAAATCATACAAAATTTGCACAAGAAATAATTATAAAGTCAATTGATCAGCATCATTTTGGTCACATTAATAACACAAAATTTGCACAAGAAACATGAAGTTAATTGATCAACATTATTTTGGTCAAACATGCGCAAATCATACAAAATTTGCACTAAAAACATGAAGTCAATTATTCAACATTTTTTTGCTCATAATTGCAAAAGTTGAACAAATTTGCATGGGGAAACATTAAGTCAATTGTTTAACATTAATTAAATTTGGTCACATACATGTACACAATGTACATTTCAGTTATTATACTGCAATAAAACAAACTAGAGTATGGTAAATACATATATAGGCTCGGCGTAAGCCAGTGCATGCACATCAATTTCAAATTTTAACATTAAAAAATTGGATCAATTTTAATTCACATATTTTAGCATAATCATTCTTTATCACATAAACCCCAGCACAGGATTGTAATAAAGCTATTTAATAAAAACGAAATTACACTAGTGTGATATAACAGTTTGACGTGACGTCATTTGCGCTATATATAATTCTAACACTATCGGAAATGTTTCTATATAAACAAAGAAGGCCCGAAGCGTGCATTATTCTGCAACAATGCACTCGCCGTTCTTATTATCTCCCTGTGTATTTTCACATTGAGGGCGCCATTTTGTTTGAAAAATCTGATAAATAAAAACAATTTTTGTCGAATTTTGTTGTGAAAACTATCTAGAATGATAGAAAATGGTCTAACTAAGAAAATAAATCCGAACACCAATATCTTTAATTCAGTCGTTAACGCTGTACAGACGTTTAAAGTGTTGTTTACGTGACGTCACAATGTAGCGCCAAACAGCACGTGCAAAACAATCAAAATCAAGTACGCTATTTTAACGTCGCAGACGAGTTAAGTTTTACATTTATTTCACTTTTAATAATTTGTATTTCGCTTGGAAAATTATAGACTGAAATAAAATAAACAAACAAAGTTTTATCAACGTTTTCAAAATTCGTTATTCTCAAAATGTTTCTACACACGAAAGATTTAACGACAGTTTTTTTCAACCCACTGGAACGGCCTTTAAAGAACGTTTCTATTGGAAACTCTGAGGCGAAAACAAATTTAACCGCCAAACATAAAGTCCAACTTTATAATAATAATTGTATTTTTTCTTGACGTGTTAGAATGGAAATAGATATTAATTCTTCGTGCATTATTGTATAATAATGCACGTTTTTCGTTCAAATGCTTTGTAATTAATCACTCAGGCCTATCGGCCTTCGTGATTATATTACTACGCATTTGAACTCAAACCGTGCATTATTCTACAACAATGCACTCAGAATTGATATCTATTTCCTAAACATAGCATTAAATTTAGTGCGCTAATGTTAGCGTTACACTATAGGCACGTCAATGAAAAACAACTTTTTAACAGTTTACTGTTCTTATTTTATAGAACATTTTATTTGTGTAGATTCAATACTAAATTTATTGAGCTTGTTGAATAAAATAATAGTATGCTCATTAGAGGCTCACATAATATTATTTTATTTAACTTGTTCAATAAATTTAGTATTAAACAATTACACTCATTTAATATCCTCTTAATATGTATTTAATTCAAAATTTAAGATATTTAGGCATTTGTACAACAGCGGAGAGCTTCCTAAGAAATACACTGAAAATCTTGTTAATTTTTTCATCAATTACCGCATATAATAGCACAAAATACAATAATAATGTGGGTTACTGAAGGTAGATAGATATAAGCTGTAGGGAATGATGTCAAAGATTATAAATATTTTCTCATATACATAAAGACTGCCTGTAACTAATTATACCATCACCAAGGTTGTATCTATCTGACTAATTTGTTCTATTATCTTACATATTCAGATTGGTATCGAGAGAGGGTCGATCAATAAACACACGCAGTAACATCGTCACTTCTCATGCAGTAACGGATTACCTGTTTAATTTAGTAGGAGTTAACTCATTTCTGCACTATAATGGTGACAAAATAGTATGTCAAAGGAGCCCAACTGAGGTTTTAAAAGCCAAATAACATAAACTTATCTCACTAATCTTACGCAGATTGACTGGGGCTGGCACTAAAAACAGGAACATTTATTATATGAAGAAAGATAATAAAAAAAATATACTTAGAATTAATTGAACAGCTTTATTTAGAGCAATTCTTTGCTATTAATGTCAGTTAAAAAGAATTTAAACAATTTTCATGTTTTGTCATGTTTTGGTTATTTTGCAGAACAAATATGATTATTCTTAAAAAACAGAGTAAGCGTATGAAGAAATCTTGTGAAAAGATATTTCTGGAGTTCCAATATGTCAAATATCCTCAGAGAAGTCCCTTTAAAGCTACTTAATGATTCACATTTAAAGCCAAATTTTTTACTCTTAACAAGTGCTGCATTTATGTGATGAACATGCATTGTCTTTTAAAAGTTAAATAAAGATAGGCCAACAAATATGAATTAGTGAACTTCACTTCTAACAGAATACTTTCAAAAATAATGATTTAAGTTTAGTATAAGAAGTTGTAAGACCACAATTCAGCATGATGAAATCATATTAAGCATTATAAGTCCATAATTTAGCATGGTTAATCCATTATTTGGTAGCATAAGTCCATAATTTAATGTTTAGTCTATATTTCAGCATGGTTGGTTAGTCTATTATTCATCAAGACAGGTCTATAATTAAATATAATAAGTTTGTATAAGTCCATATTTTAGTATGATTAGTATTTAACTCAGCAATGTTAGGTCCCTGATTAAATATTATTATAAGTCCATAATTTAGCATGATAAATCCATTATTTGATATGATAAGTCCATATTTTAGTATGCTTAGCCTATATTTCAGCACAATAAGTCCATAATTCAGCATAATAATTCCATAGTTAAACATTATAAGTCCATAATTCAGCTTAGTAAATCCATTATTTGTTATAATAAGTGCATTATTTAGCATGATTGTCTGTAATTAAGCATGATGTTAAGTCCATAATTTTGGATGATATATTTCTTGTTGTTTGGTTTTTAATTCTCGCTGACAGTGGTCATAGGCAACTTTCCAGTAGGAAGACCTCAGGTGCTTAGGCTTCATAGAGCATTTCAGGCACAAGCACCACTGAGCTAAGCTAGCTGGAAACCTTCCTCACATGAAAGACGTCATGTGTTAAGATTCAAGCCCACAGTGGTAAGGGTCAGGGATTCAAAGTAAACAACTTTAACTTTACATGGCTGAGGGAGTTGCCCTCTGTATAATTCAGTTTGGTAACTCCATAATTCAGTATAATAAGTCCATAACTATCCATGATAATAAATCAATAATAATTAAATCCATGATTCAGCATGACATTGCTAATAATCCAGCATAAATTAGTCCATAATTCAGCAGGAAAGCTCCATAACTAAACAAGCACAGTAAGAGTGCTATTCCTATTCTTAACAATAACAATATAAAATCAAATAAAATATATTTTTAACAAATTCTAATGCTCCCTAAGAAAACATGAATACAATCATGTATTAACTGATGAATCTTAAAGTTTGGATCTTATACTTCAACAGGGTTTCCATTAGTGGAAGTTTGGGAGTCAATTACTCATGATTTTTGATCTGACACATCCAGAATATTATACTTTTTTCTTCTTTACCTATATTATAAATGTGACTTCCTGGTGTCAGACATTTTGCAGTCTCTGACTTCCAGATTTTGGAACTTAGCGGAAGCCTTGACTTAATAATGCCCATATCCGTGTGAGCAAAATTTGGAGGGTTAGATAGGAAATGCATGTAATTAACTTTCATGAAAATGATAAAATGTGAAATCAAAGCACAGAAGGCGCTGAATTTGTTTGGGTCTCAGAATGTCAGAAAGGTGAAGGTTGTGAGATTATAAAACAATTTGTTTTTGTATAGTGCCACCAATGCTTTCCAGCGTTTAAATTGTAGTAGATTGGCTATAAGACTAATTGCAACACTGATATTCGATCCAATGTTTATTTCACTTAAACAATTTGAAAAAAAAATGAGTTGCCTTAACTGGGATTTGAACTCGAGACCTCTCGCTTCCTAAGCGAGCGAGCATAACCCTCGGCCACGGTGAATTTACATATTAATTGCCTAAAGAAAACCATATAATTCTAGTTAGGGTTTGTAACGACGCTAACTGTTGTTTAACACTTGTGTAAATAATCATGGCGCTTACTATAAGCATGTATATCTATAAAGAATAAAACAATATTAGAAAATCTTCGACTATTCGGGAATTATTTTGCTTGAAAATTAATCCGCCTGTCATGTGACCATATTTACGCAGTGATCTCCCCTAAATTTTTCGGCCTATGTGTTACATATAAAGGGAAGTAACCGCTTCAAAAAAGCGGACTACTTTCGGCACTTGCAATTAACAGCATTAGAGTCTGAAATTTCGCTACCATTATTTGTTTGGTCTGACGACTCAAACAAATAAAAATGACTTCAGCAAAACCTCTGCAGAGCTACAACCTTTGAGAAGTAAAGATACTGGTTGTTGCTGTGAGGGGTTGTTCTTGACAGGTTAAACTTATTGTTAAGTTTTACTTACGGAAAAAATTTAAACTTTTGTTGTACACAGGTAATACACCCATTGACAGTCTCTATATGAACTAAGTAAATAACCGAGACTAAAGGTATTTAAATTTACGGTTAAACCTACCACACGTCAGACCATTTTGCATATGTTTTATACAGTGAGATACGCAACTGTTTATCTTTTACTCGCAATAATTTTACTGATAAGAATAGCTTGTTGTCTGCTAGTTCGGAAACTGTCAATTGGTGTATTGCTCTACAGAGGGTCACTTTGCAGATGTTGCACTGTATAATACATACATGTACTAATATATGTACTAACATAAACTTTACATATTTTTGTATATAATTATTCATATAAGATGATATAATGAAAACTGAAATTTTGTTGAAATAACATTTACGAAATTATCAACTTTAAAGGATGGAGGGAAATTCTTTTTCCATTGAATCCACAAAATAGAAAGAAGAGGGCCATGATGGCCCTGAGTGGCTCACCAGAAACAACTGCTTTTCAGTGTTGGAAATTATCCATTGTCAATATTTTCTATTATTAAATTTGAGCATTGAATATGTTTAAACAATAAATTGAAGAAATGCCATGACCTGGGGCATTTAAGCTTTAGCTTAAATGGGGCCAATCAAATTAAAAGGAGCACACTTGATAAAAGACTATCTAAGAATGCTTCAAAATTTGGTGATCATCTTTCAGTTATTTCAGTAGGAAATGATGTTCAAAGGTTTTTCTATTTTTAGTTTTAGCAGCCCCTAAAAGGGGCCAATCAAATTAATATGAGCAAGCTTGATAAAAGACTACCCAAGAATGCTACAGACAAAGTTTGGTGATCATCCATCAATTAGTTCTGTAGAAGAAGATGATAAAAGTTTTTTCTATTTTTAGCCCTAGAGACCCCTAAAAGGGGCCAATCAAATTAATCTGAGCAAACTTGATAAAAGACTACCTTAAAGAATGCTACACAAAATTTTTTGGTGATTATCCATCAATTTTTTCTGTAGTAGAAGATGTTTAAAGGTTTTTCTTTTTTTAGCTCTGTTGACCCCTTAAGGGGCCAATTGAAATGACATGAGCAAATTCAAGTGTGACTGTCACAAGGATACTACAGACCAAATTTAAAGTAAATCTGCCCAGCAGTTTTACAGAATAAGACTATTGTTGACGCATGACGACGGACAACAGCCGCCGGAGCTGATCCCCCTTTGATACTTAAATAGCTCACCCTGAACCTTTGGTTCTGGTGAGCTAATAATGAAGCTGACATGTTTTCATAACATAACAAAAGCACAAAAAAGCTGTTGTGATGGTTGGAAAGACTGGCACTTAAAAATGCATAATAAGATTTTACCATCCATTAGACATAAGTCATTTTTACTGTCAAGATAGTGTGATAGCTGAATAGATGTATAAAAAAAAAGAGTACAGATGTATGAAAAAAGAGTGATTTTTGTTCGGGGCACCACAAAATGGCCTTTAAGGTCAGGTTACGGCCGAAAAGAGGTGATCATTCAATAAGTACAGGTTCAACTGTATTCAACTTGCAGAGCTAGGATTTCACATTTTGAACCAGCCCCTGATTCCCTGAATGGAGAGGGTCTTTATTTTGAGTTTGATTATCAAAAGGAATCAAAGTATCCTCTATGCCAAATGGAAAAGGGGATGTATTTACACAGACTGGTGCATTATTTCAACACTGTTGTTTTATTTTTTTCCAGTATGCAAAAAGTAGGTTTGGAGACTGTCTATACAGCCCTCACATATGGTGTGAAGTAACTTGTTGGAAAGATAAGGCTTATAGAAGATGAACATAATGATTACATTATCATAAGTAATCATAACAATCTACATAGTTATACATTGTTGTACCAGCATGCACATTCTCTGAGGCAAATCAACTTTGTGTCTTAATCCATCAAATAAACCCAGCATAAAACTGATAAGCCCTATAATGTCACTAATATAATGTGCTAGGCCAGTCTGATTATAATTTTTTTTTCAAAGTTTGAGCTAAAAATGAGTTGTAGTGGTCATGTTGATAGTTTTTACTCAGCACCATGTCTGAGTAAACCACATTGAATTTACTAGAGCATAGTAACAGCCATCACATCGTTCCTGGAGACAGGCTGTCAAACAGTTTCCCTGATTCATTTTCTCAAGGAACTGATAACTTCATTGCATGCCAGAGCAGAGGTACAATGCAAATGAACATAGACAGGACTTCATGATCAATCAAAATGAAAGTGACCTGTACCTCAGGGGAATCGAACCCGGGTCGCCTGATCACAGTTCAAGTCAAGTCTAACTTGAGCTAACTGGACAGCTTGTCAGCTTAAACTGAGGAAAGGTAAAAACTTAATCATATATTAAGCTAATCAAAGAAATTATGTTAATGTGCTGATTATTTTTGTTATTGGCAACTACAATGTACATGTACCTCACTGGATAATTAAATTATTTTTGTGAAAAGACTTACAATTGTCCTGAATTTAATTATGTACATGATATTGTACGTATCATTATGTATTGCCTGATAATTGGTTTTAAACCCGGTTTTAACCAATGTTCGGTCATATCTTAACCTTTGGTCTACTTAACCAGTTTTCCTGGATAACTGACAAGTAATATTTACCAATTTTTCAGCAAGTGACTGACTACAAATTCCTCAAGATTTCCGAATCAGCTGTGAGAGACAAATGACCATTAAAATGAACATCAGACAAGAAAAATTGTCACGAATAACTTCCACCTCAGAGAACTTTCACTTTGCCTCAAGATCAAACCAGAACAACCCCTGGATTACGAATCCATACACAAATACCTAGGGTTCTTCAATTTTAAAAAGGGCCTTTAATCTTTGAACTAAATTTTGAACTGTCAGTTTGCAGGGAATTGTTGTGACATCATAGTTACATAATGCCAACATAGCATGTGCCAAAGGAATAGTATATAGTCAAACCTGTAAACAATGGTCATCCAAAAGAGTGACGGCCTTTATGTACATGTGGTCATTATTTGTAGTAATCCAAATGAGTGATGGTCTTTATCAACAAGTGGTCTTTATTAGGAGTTACTATGCTAAATTTAATCTACTAAGGACTGTCAAAGAGTGGTCTTTTATACAGATTTGACTGTATTATGTTTTAAGTTATTAAAAGTCAGAAAGGTTGCATGACCTTTGTTGGTAAGGTTATACATGTTTTTAAGACACGCATTTCACAGGTTTTAGTTTAAATATAATGTTCATAAATTGAGACTTTTAAGTTTAAACCATCTAAATAAATCAAGCCTTTAACCATTGTTGACAACATATAAATTCAAAAACTGCCAAAACAAGTGTCAAAACTAAGATAAAATATATGAATCTGTTAAACAAAATGCATGCACATCACTTTTCTCATGCAAATGCATTAACCCAAGCAGTTTCTGCTACAAAATATGTTGCTGTAATAAAAACATACCTTTGGTGCTTATACTAACAAGCACAAAATCCCTTCCAGCGAATAAGTATACAACCAATGTAATTATATCCAGAAAAGAAATAAAAGTACTTTAAAAGATATTAATGTGTTGAAATGCACTTTTCCTTTCCTGAAATAAATTAACTCCAAAAATTTGCTGATTCAGCAAAAATCACAAGAGAAGCTGGACAGAAATGTGGAAGATGAAAAAAAACTAAGTCAATGCATCTACCCACACTATGCACTGATCCTAATCAGCCATCAGTCACAATTTCTCAAGCAGAGAGAGAGAGGTGCCTCCTGGGATACCTCTATATGACAATGCTGATAAGCCTAGTTGGCTTTGCTTATCAGTGTGTGATAATATAAGGCATGCAGTGGGGGGAAAACAGTATCTCTGGACAATCATCGCTTCTTGTAACATATTTTTTATTAGCATGTATTACTATGTAGAAAATGAGAAAGATCTTTGATGATAAATGTGGCCTTGATTCCCAAGGTCACCAGGGGGTGACAGATGCTAGGAGGTGGGGAGGGGGTAAACTGGTTTACAATTATAAGCTGTCAAACATCTCATAATATTTACTTTCTCCTTATGTTTTACTTGGTTATACATGTATATAATTGAAGCAAAATTATTTGATAATCATTTAAATGTATTGAATAATTTTAGTAATGAAGTCCTTGAAGAAATATAACAATTGAGATCTATAAATTGTATTTATTTTGTTTCTTTTTGTGAATTTTAAAAATTAATCAGTTAAGTTCCTGGTGTTATTATGTAACAGGTGCCTATAGAACAAAGAAAAAAATATCCTTGTTATATCAGTATGCTGTGAAATTATGGAGGCACTTATTTTTTATGGTCATTTTTACAACATTATCTAAGGACCAGTAAATCAGTCAGTATTTCTAAATTTTCCACAAACCTAACTGGTGTTTCTAAATTCTCCACAAGTCAATGCCAACTTCTCCTCCATATATAATTTCTCAACATATTTTGTAGTTACTTTTTAAACATAATGGTTTAATATCATAAATTCAATTATAAATTATAATTCACAATTCAAAGAAGTGTAAGAAGGTAATATAGTGAAATAATGTCCTCGTACCTTGTGGAGTTCAAGTGTTTACGAATAATAAAGTCATGGTGGCCACAAATTGAACTCCTTATTGCTTTAAGATGTCACACAGTTAAAAGATTATGAAAATTATGATCATTCTAATTTAATAAAAAATTAAAGTGCCAAATGAGCTCGAATTGTTTCCCATATAATTATGTTTAAATATACATGTAGATGATGCACATTATGTTTGAGAAATGAAAAAAAATCATTCTGTAGAAAGGGCAAACATGAGTTTTATATTATGTTTAAAGAATTGTTTTTAGAGAATGTAAAAGGCTAATCACCTAAGAATGTAGCCCTGAATGTGAAATATTTTTGTCATAAAAGAAGCAAAATGTGAACAAAGTAGTATTTTGACTTTCAAAATACTAAATCACTCTAATCATACTAATTGCCAAAAAAAAAAAAATTCTGGTAATAGATCAATGACTTTTCGGAAATTTTATCAGGACACAAAACATAAAACAAAAAAACTATTTCAGGGACATAATGGGCCCTAAACACTTTATAAGTTTTCTTAATATACTCGATAATCTGACGGAAAAGCTGTCCAGGTTATTATAGTTATAGAACATTTTTCACAGCATACAATCATATACATCATAGCCTTTCAGTCATACCCATGTTACCTATATAACGATCACTAATTGCTGCTGTATGTGACCAGTTAGTAAACATATCTACAAACAATACATGTACACTGTTGCTGGCACATCATCATAACATCGGTCTTAGTAACTTTGGAATCAGTACCAGAATGAGTAAGAAAAAATTTGGACACTGTTTGTTACATGCCATAAACTTGCATATAAGTGCACTTGCCACAATTTATAAGTAACAAAAATGCTTTTACCATACATTCTGGTATAAATGCACCCATGCTTTTACCATACATTCTGGTATAAATGCACCTATGCTTTTACCATACATTCCCTTATAAATGCCTCTATGCTTTTACCATACATTCTCGTATAAATGCACCTATGCTTTAACCATACATTCCTGTATAAATGCACCTATGCTTTTACCATATAAATTCCCATATAAATGCACCTATGCTTTTACCATTTATGCCCATATATATATGCATCTATACTTTAACCATACATTCCCATATAAATGCATCTATACTTCTACCATACATTCTCATATAAATGCATCTATACTTCTACCATACATTCTCATATAAATGCATCTATACTTTTACCATACATTCCCATATAAATGCACCTACGCTTTTACCATACATGCCTATATAAATGCACATATGCTTTTACCATACATTCCCATATAAATGCACCTATGCTTTTACCATACATTTCCATATTTCCCATATAAATGCACCTATGCTTTTACCATACATTCCCATTTAAATGCACCTATGCTTGTACCATACATGCCCATATAAATGCACCTAATCAGTAAATTTTTGAAGTTGTAATATTCCAGATTATGTTCTCTTATTTATCGATAAATAAATGATTACCCTGTAAAAAATGCCTAGAATCCTCTATGAAAGGGAAGTAATTGATTCATCCTATATTTTCAGATAAATGTAGCAAGTAGAAAAATGGTGATATTGTAATGTACTGGTGTGGATTCTGGATTTTATACCACAATGGGTACTAAAGTTTTAATTTTTCAACCAGGGGTAATTAATGCATATTCCAAAGCAGGGTTGATATTATACTAGTTTTCCAAAAGGGATCATGGTTCAACATATCTGATTTGCACTAGTTGATATCCAAATCTCTGAGGGGTTCCACAAACTGGGGTTCCACATGATAACAAAATCCCTTGGGGTGGGGGTCTTGTCTCCCTTCGTCTCTCTTGGACCAGTGCATGATGTACATGTGTGTGGTATATAAGTCTTTTATCTCCAAAATGGTGCAAAATTTGTTATTTTAATTTTCTTTAAAACCACCAGTACTATTAATTCCAACTAGGTGATTTGCCAAATTGTTAAAGTTCCCATATAAAAAATCTGGTAGAAACAAAGTTTTCTTAAAAAAATTTAATTCTGTTATATTAAACTTTCTTTGTTACAAATGCTACCACTGACAGTTTATCTATTTTTTTATTTGGAATAATGATTCAATAAAAAGGAAATTACATAACAAACTAAAAAGAAACATTTCAGGTGTCAAGATTAATAGTTTTATATAATTTGTTTAAACTATTTAAAAGATGTGTAGCTGAGTAAAGGAACATTATGTCCAATGACTTATTAAACAGATTTATTTTGATTTGTTCTGACCAAAATGAATTATTTATTTTTACATTATTTCAGTCTCAAATCTCATTACATTGGTCTGTAAACAGGAGGTGTAAAGAAACACAACTCTTGTAAAAACAATCAGGGTATCTGTTTAGTCTTAACAGAATAATCTCCCTTTATTTAAGTTATAAAGACTTTTTTTGTAAACTTTGATAAAATGGCAAATTTAAAGTATAATATTATATTATGTTTGGTATATATACAAATAAATATTGAATAATTAATTGTAAAAAAAGTTATCTTTTAACACATTATACTCTTACTTTTCAGGACTGGTACTCTGAGGTTTCCTGACATGAAGGGACTGGTAATTTTTTTTTGTTGTGTACCATTGATGTAGGTGTGGGCGCAAAATTTAAAAACATTCCCTAAAACTTCATTTTCCCAGCCAGAATAAATACCTTCATTAACATTGTGCAAAATGACCATAAAATTTAAGGCGTTGCAATGCTTTTTTGCCCAAACTGTGATAAATATTATGCAAATTTTAGCCTTTTTAACCTCATTTTTTTTTACAGAGCTTCTATAATCTAAATCTTTGCCTGATTCAAATTTTAGACTGTATAAAAAAATAGAAGCTAATAATTATATAACTAAACCCTGTTCCTAACTTCTTTTTTTTTTATAATTATGCAACATCTTCTTGCACTTTTTCTCTACAGCAGCTTACTTCTTACTTGCTCAGAGCATTGAGATTTTTTTATAATCTGTTTCATTTATTGATTGACTGCCAGAATTACTGTACATCATAAGTTACAAGTACATATACTATAGCACCTTGATGAGTGATTTAACTTCTGAAGAAAAAACATATGGACTTTTTACAACCCACTGTACAGTTGTAAATTATGGAATTTGTAAAAGTACAGTTGTCTCCCCTTTTCTATATTGTAAGCAAAGTTGCAATGCTTTTCCTCTCAACCTGTTTTTTCATTATAATGTTATTACCACAATGTGCTGACATATTTTCTACATTCTCGAAGATATTATTACACATATCTATGAGATGTAATTATATTTGCTGGGAGTAGATTCTCCACCTTTTAACCTTGATGATTATCATTATTATATCAATTTTCCTGTCTATACCTGTAGGATCATTATATCAACATTATAACCTGTAGATGTTGTAGCTGTGTCTACTTTTATATAAATTACCATACCATGTTAAAGGTCAGTGCCAATAATGATTCGCCTGTGCCACCTGATCATAACTTCTCTATGCTGCACAATGACTTGTCAATGCAAGCAATATTGCCAGCCAATAATGACTTGCTTATGCCACCCAATAATGACTTGCCTAGCCATCCAATAATGACTTGCCCATATCACCCAAATATGACTTGCCTATATCACCCACTCATAACTTGCCTATATCACCCAATGACTTGCCCCCTTCACCAAAATATTTGCCATTCACCATAAAACTTGCATTATAACATCCAAAATGAACTTTCCTTTAACCCATCATAAAATTGCCCTTATCCAACCCCAAAGACTTCCTACACCCAATAAAATTTGCCATATCACCCACAATTGACTTGGGCCCAAAAATTCACCCCAATATTGACCCCTGGCTTATCACCAAAAAATGATTGCCCATACACCCATTAATGAATGCCTACCACAATAAGACTTGCCTAGCTCCAAAATGATTGCCCATAACCCACTAAATTCCTATACACCCAAAAATTGCCTAACACCCCAAAAATGATTTGCCATACACCCAAAAAATATTGCCCAACCAAAAATTGAATGCTATAACCAAATAAAATTTGCCCATACACCCAATAAACATGGGCCCTATACCACCTATGATTCCATAACCCCTAATAAATTGCCCAAAAAGCTCCTTTAACCCAGGTATTTTCCCCAAAAATGCTTCTACCTCAATAATGATTGCCCTTCACCCCAAAATGATTGCCTTACACCCATATAATTGCCTATACACCAAATTCCCAAACCCCAATAATACTTTCTGCCATTCACCCACAATGATTGGCCCATTTCACCCCAATATTAAATTTTGGGATACACCAAATTTATATTTTCCCATACACCCATAATGAATGCCCCACCACAATAATGATTGCCTAACACCAAAATGATTGCCTATATCACCCCCCCATAATTTTCCTATTCACCCAATGATTGCCTATTACACCCAATAATGATTTTCCTATCACCCATAAAGATTGCCCATTTCACCCAAAAATTGAATGGGTATACACCAAATATGACTTCCTACCACCCAATAATGACATCCCAATCATCCCTATGACTCTGCCATATCACCCACTAATAACTTGCCCATATCGCTCACTATTGACATGGCTATATCACCCAATAATGACTTGCCTAGCCATCCAATGACTTGCCTACCCATCCAATAATGACTTGCCCATATCACCCACTAATGACCTGCCTAGCCATCCAATAATGACTTGGGTGATATGGGCATGTCATTAATTACCCAATATTGACATGGCTATATCACCCAATTATGACTTGGCCATATCACCCACTAATGACTTGCCCATATCACTCACTATTGACATGGCTATATCATCCACTAATGACCTGCCTAGCCATCCAATAATGACTTGCCTATATCACCCACTAATGACTTTGCTATGCCACCAAATAATGGTTTGCTTTTGTCACTTAATTTAGCATTTCAATGTTGAAACTTTTTAAATAACAAAACATTGGCTCCATTAACTGATGGCAAATGCTAATCTACCTTTTGAAAATATAAAAGACTGTTGCCCTCACTGTCAGGTAAATACAACTGTTGCCTATATAACAGCTGTTGTATCAAACCCATTTGAAAGCTTTCCCACACAACACAATTGGATATTTCCCAAACCACTTATGAAACATTAATCCAAGCAAATTGGAAGAATATACAGTCAAACTTGTGTTAAAGACCATCTCTGAATAAAGATAACCCTTTAAATAAAGACCATCTTTGAACAACCATTCATTGATTTAAAAAAAACCCACAGTAACCCCCTCCCCCAATAGAAAAATAAGAAAGACCACTTGTTTATAAAGGCCAATCTTAATGGTCTCTTCTTTAGGTGACCTTTGTTTGCAATTGTAACCTGTAAATAAAGACCATCTTTCAACAACCATTCATTGATTTAACAGAATATAGCTACCCCTCAAAAGTAACCACTTGTCTTTAAAGGCCATGTTTGGTCTCTCCTTCAGGTGACCTATGTTCACGGGTTTGACTGTAAATCCATGATGGAAGCACTAAATACAATCACATGATAGCAATGTAGAGAATTCTGCCACAAATAATTGCTTGAATACATTAAGAAATACAGGTATTATGTGTAAGAGATTGCAAAAAATCTAATCCTCATGGCAAAAATCATAAGTGATACCTGATAATTATAATATTCAAAAATATGAATCTTAAAATTGTCCTTACACTCACATTCAGACCATGACAGCTCCTTAGGTTAAAGGATTATATCTTTAAGTACAAACAAAAATTTAATGTTTTGTCATAAAACCTTGAGGTTAGGTAGCAGCAGAATAATAACTTTAACTTCAACTTCTTGGTCAGTCTTGTTAAATTTATTAATTCAACCTGCTTCCAGGTGCAACCAGTTTCTTAAGCAGGATGGATTTTTCCCAAAATGCTTGCCTACTGCAGTAAACAAAACATTATTTCTGATCTATCCCACGATGATATAAGGGACACAAATACCTGTGCAAAAAAGCACTGCCACAGGTCAATGGTCATGGCATCATTGGTGGATTTTTTTTGCTGCAGATTATTTTTCCTGTAAAGAACTTAGTTATACAGGACTGGCAGCATGACCAACAGATAGTGAAATAACTGACAGGCATGGTAAAAACACTGCTATCTGATCTATGTCAAGGTTATATGTTAAGTGTTATTTGTTTGTTAGTTAAACTGGTTTTTATGCCAAATTACACATATGTATGGTCATATCTATGTAGCCAGACAACCTTACCAGATTTCCTGGATAACTAAACCAGTAATTACCAATTCCTCTGCAAGTAACATCTACTAATTCCATATGATTTCTGACCTAGCAGTGAGAGATAAAATTTTAATGAGCCGTGTCATGACAAAACCAACATAATGGGTTTGCGACCAGCATAGATCCAGACCAGCCTGCGCATCCGCGTAGTCTGATCAGGATCCATGTTGTTCGCTATCAGTTTCTCTACTTGTTATAGGGTTTGTAAGCGAACCTGATCAGACTGCGCGGATACGCAGGGTGGTCTGGATCCATGCTGGTGGCAAACCCATTATGTTGGTTTTGTCGTGACGCGGCTCAAATGGCTGTAAGACTTTTATGTTCAAGATCAATAGTCACAGACAAATTTTGTCTTGTCCGAGGATCAAACAAGTATCTCCTGGATAACATATTTGATGCTCTTAAATTTATTGGAAATTAAATGAATCTTCAGTTATAAACTAAGGCAAATAACCTTGGTGAAAAACTGTACTTAGGTAAAATTTACTATCCTTTAGATTTGAAAAGGTATAAATTCACCTTCCTTTAAAGACCAACTCTTTACAAAGACTATCCATTATGTTAAAATTTTGGCATAAGTTGTCAGCATTCATCATATGTACCAAAATCTTACATTCTCTAAAACCATTATTTTAACATTATAAAATTAATGTTTGCACTTTCTAAAAAAGTAATAATATATTTGTTTCTGAGCCTTAATGTGCATTCTTCTCTCTGATCTTGAAAAAAATATTTTTTCACCTGACCTTTGACCTCAAATTTGTTACTATTGATATCTTCCAATGTTGAATAAGATACAAACAGCAAAATTAATCTATTTTTTAGAGGAATACAGGCTAACCTAATGACAACAAATGAAAAAAGATTTTGACAAGTCATAGGAGACATGGCCAAGTGGTTTAAGTCGTCCGGGTTAGTATTTCGTGAAGGAATTTCTGATCAAGCGGATTCAACCCCATCAGCCGGCGCAAATTGTTGTTTTCTTGAGAAAGAAACTCTAACCCCATAGATTAGTACACGATGAGATTGGTTCCAGAAAAGGATTTGAGAATGTGTCTATAAGCTTATACTGTAGTTTCCTACAGATTCAAATTAAAATAATTCTGTATAAATTCAATCAAATGAGTTTTGCAACAACAATGATCACTTTTGCACACACAAATAGCTACTTTTGTACAAATTTCAACATTTTTACACAAATTTCACAGTTCAGTTCCTGCATATTAAATACTTTAAATATATATTGAGCACAAGTTAACCATTTTTTGCACAAAAGTTTTTGATTTATTTGCACAAATTTTCATGATTTGCACATTCATGATTTATTTGCGCAAATTTTTGTGATTTTATTTCATTTTAAAATATTTGCACAAATTTTTCGTGATTTATTTGCACAAATAATTATCTAAATGCATTATTGCACATTTCTATTTATTTATGTATTCAAAACCAGGCAAACTATTTGTCTAAGTTAGATATTGTTCATAATGCTACCATTCAATAAGAAACGTGGGGATTTTTGCGCTATGTATTATATATATGTGTTTCTAAAAAGCGTGTAAAGAAAAGTAAATAAAAAACAACACAACAATGTGTTCAACTGGTGTTCTACTTTTATTACATATAATATTATAATTACAAAGCATGCCGTTCTTCTACTTTCTATTATACAAATCCATTCTGATAATACATATTTAATTCTTTTTATATTAATATTTCTAGATACTGTGAAATCATTATTATTTGTGGCAGATTAATGCTTTCTGTGGATTTCATGGTTTAGGTCAACCATGAAATAATTAAAGTCCTGAGGATCAAATTTACTGCCACATATTTTTTTATCTGGCAACTGAATTCCATGAATTTAAGACCTAACGACATTGTTTTTTGTCAGCAAACCAAGAAATTTTAGGCCCACAAATTAAAATGATTTCACAGTATTAAAACCTGTAATATGTAATTATATGTATAATATTAATTCATGTCATATAATAATTACGATTAGATTTTGCTATCATGCTAAAGACATTATTTTCATTTTTTTAAATTATTAAAGAATATTAAAAACTGTTAATATATATAACATTAAAATACATTTATCACATGACGTGCCTGACATTTTCTAAGTAATATAATCACCACATACGCATTTTTTTCTACTGGACCTAAAAGTGATAACCCTTTGCCACTATGCAGTCTTTGGCTAGGCTTTATCTATAAGGTTTATTTCTCAATTTTAGAAATTTTCCAGATTGAAATCCCTCAAAAACGTTTAATGGGCTGGTCCAAATATATATCAGACAATGGGCCGAGTCACTTTAAAGAATGGTGCATGTCATACTGAGATTTTTCCATTTTTTGGATGTTTTTAGGCCATGATTTTATTTGATGTATTTATGCCAGGTTGTTTTTTTTCTTCAGCCAGGCTTTGTAATATCATCATGTGATTAAAATGATTTTTTATGCTTCTTGTCATTTCAAATAGACTTTATCCACAGGATGGCTTTATCTTTCATTGACCCATTTTATTATCGTACATTAAGCCTAGATGAAATGACAAGTCCCGTTAGCCTTCTGTAGGTTTATTAATTAATATCTTAACTAAGTGCCGGTTAATTTTCAATAACAACATATATGTGTGAAGTTATCAGAGAAATAGACAAGAAGTTTAAATATTTGGAATCTAATATATATATAATAATATACACTAAATGATTGTAAATTATCAATATTAGCTCAGATATTCTTTCTAATGCACTTAATAAATGTAAATTTTATCTCACATTCAAGACCGTGTACAGTACAAATATTTTTTTCCTTTTTCTTTATTATCAGCCAATTTTTAAAAGGAATTACAGCTACAAAATCAAAGTTTGTTTACATCCAAATTCAAATTCAAATCAAAGCATTTGATTGGTTTGATTTTGAAAAACCAGATTTGAAATCGGCCAATGAAAGAGCTTAAAATTTAGACTGGGCAAATATTGTTGTTTTTATTATGTGCATTGAATTTGCTTTCTGTTTTAACATGCTCTAAACGTTATTAGAATATAAAAATGATATGTCACTAAATCATAGATAATATAAGTGAGAAGTACATAAATAACTTTTGTGCAGAAGTACATTTAAACTGAATAAATACAATGTAACTTTCAATTTTGCACACAAAAAAAAAAAATTTTCATTTTGAATTGG